>NW_024712155.1:0-20000 GCF_018991925.1 Homarus americanus | reverse complement strand
GCGCCTTTGTTTGTGACGAAGACACAGTCGGCAGCGTCGTAAGATCATCACACAACAGAATTTCAAAACAGTGGAGGACGAAGACGAGTCCGAGGATGAGAGGCGCACGACAAAACAAATCCATCAGCAGAGGGATGAATGTGCGGCCCCGAGGCGACCATGACACCAGACATTTGTTCCTGCAAAAATACGACACACACACACACACACACACACACACACACACCAGCAAAAATATTTCTACACAATTTACACTTTTCTTCAACAATTCTCTCTGGGTGCATATTCTTTCTCCCCCCCCCCCCTCCCCTCACCTCCAGATCCCCACCCCTTCCTCCTCATCCTTTCTCCTCCTCCTCCACTTCCCCCTCCTCCTCCTCCCCTCCTCACCCTTGGAAGACTCTCTGGACTCTGAACGTGTCTGTCGTTACCATCAAGACTTTAACAAAATGTTCAATCAAAGTGCTGGTCAGTCAGTCAGTCAGTCAGTCAGTCAGTCAGTCAGTCAGTCAACTCATGTTCAATAGAACAGCTTGGTTTCACTTCTTTGCATTTACATATTTTTCTTTGGGTGGGAGGAGAATGAGAGTGAGATAAATGAGGCGGGGAGGTGAAAGAGGGGGGTGTTATTTTCTGCCAATGTATCTCGTGTTCGTCTCTTGTCTCCTCTGTAAATGTGCTCCAACATACCATATATTTCTATTATTATTAGTGTTTTTTGAGAGGGATTCGAACCCACAAAACTGCGTCACAGATCTTCATTTGACTCCAAGAGAGAATCTGGTACCACAGCAACACAAACCAACATGTCCCAGCGTTTAACTTCGCTCTAAGGAAGAATTTACATGTGTCAGTGACCCGAGAAAAAATTCACCATTGACTCATTCCAGGCAAAAGATAATGGGAAAAAAAAACAATAATTACTCCCCAGGAAAAAAATATAGAAAAAGTTATAGTTGAAGAAATGAACAGCTATAATTTACTCCTCAAGGGAAAATTATATTAAGAAAATTATAGAAAGAACTCATCAACAGCTATAATTATTCTTGAAGGGGAAATTTTACATCATGTAGCTTAGAAAAGAATATTTTGTATACCAACCTACAAGGAATTCTAATTTGACTCCAGGAAGGAATTTGCACGAAGGAATTTAATTTTACTCACTGAAAGACTTTACACCAGAATACCAAGGAAAATTTTGCACCGAAAAAGCCGCGATTTTTTTTTTTTTTTTTAACTCGGGAGAAAAGTTTAGGGCCGACACACGATGGGTCTTCAGATAAATGGCAACCTAACCTAACCTAACTCTCTCTCTCTCCTATCCATCTCACACCCACCTTTTATCCACACCGCCTCCCTCCTTTTCTCTCACCCTCCCATCCACTACCCCTATCCACTTATCCACCTCCCCCCCTATCCTCCCTACCCTTGAACCGTACCCTTATTTTTTCAGTAATTGCGAGTTTAGTAAGGTTAGGATAGGTTAGGTTAGGATAGGTTAGGTTAGGATAGGTTAGGTTAGGATAGGTTAGGTTAGGTTAGGTTAAAAGCAAGTTATAATAAGGGTAGCTGAGGTTAGGGGTGTGGGTTAGCTCTGATTAGTTTAGCTTTTCGTGGTAGGTTAGGTTAGCTTTCCATAGCGTTGATTAGGCTAGCTTTGTGTAGGTATTATTAAATAGCTTTGGTGAGGTTTCGGGTAAGTTAGATTCCCTTTAATTAGGGCAAGTTAAGTTAGGGTAAGTTAAGTTAGGGTAAGTTAAGTTAGGTTAAGTTAGATTAGGTTAGGTTAGGTTAGGTTAAGTTAGATTAGGTTAACATAAAGTTAGGTACTACACCGCGGACTACTGTACAACGATCTCTCTTTCTCTCTGTCTTTCTCTGTCTTTTCTCTCCCTCTTTTTTTCTTACATTCTCTCTCTCTCTTCTTTCTCCCTCTCTCTCAATCTTTCACACACACACACACACACACAACCAGGCCGTGGTGTCGTGTATCAGCTAAAGGAAAGTGCTCTCTTTCTTTGACCGCCGTCTACCGAGGATGGCGTCAAAGAGTGCCATGTCCCCCGGGGCGAGTCTTCCCACCCAGTTTTACAGAGACGTTTAAACGCCTCCTTGACTCTGGCTAATGTCTAACAAGGAGACAAAATCACAACAAACACTTATTATCTTTTTCAGTTAACATTATCTCAGTAAATTATTATTCGCGTGTGATTGTGTACCCATACGATTGACAAGCCAACCGTGGCACAGTGAATATATCCCTCGAACGGCACTGCAATCGACCATCATCGCTTCCCAAACGGTAGAGTAAGGTACACATTCACAGGTATAGGTGAACTTAAGGTCTGCCATATTGTGCGAACCAGTGACCCTTGGGATAGGAAATGAGTTCTGTATCCACTCGGCCTCCTCCTCCACCGTGATCTTTCCCTCTGGGTGATTGCCGGTCACCTGGTAATAAAACCTATCGGTTGTGTTTTATGATGGAGGTCAGGTTAGGTTAGGTTAGGTTCCTTGACCAACAGTGACAGGTTAGGTTAGGTTAGGTTAGGTTAGGTTAGGTTAGGTTAGGTTAGGTTAGGTTAGGTTCCTTGACCAACAGTGACAGGTTAGGTTAGGTTAGGTTAGGTTAGGTTAGGTTAGGTTAGGTTAGGTTAGGTTAGGTTCCTTGACCAACAGTGACAGGTCAGGTTCAAAAGACTTCCACCCACTCGTGTTACAGTTAGCAGTTGTGTGTTGTGATCCACCAGGGAGGGAGAGTGGCGGTGTGGGTTCGTCAGATCTGGTTTAGCGTCTTGTAGTGTGAGGAGCATACGAGTCGCTTCCTCTCAACAACACTATACTGACGACGTCTGGTGAAAATGTTGGGGATCTTTTTTTGGACCAGTATAGTGTTCCTGTCTGTCTGTCTGTGTCTGTCTGTCTTTTCTGTGTGTCTGTCTGTTTGTCTGTCTACATTTGATGAAAGTATAGTCTCTCTCTCTCTCTCTCTCTCTCTCTCTCTCTCTCTCTCTCTCTCTCTCAAAGATCAACCCAAATCCCTAACCAAAAATACACAAACACACGTCACTCACCAGCCTTGAGACACACACAAACACACGTCACTCACCAGCCTCACAGTATCACGGTCAGAAACACTTAAGCAACACTAGACTTGAAATACTTTATTTTCCTCAAAATTTTCCTTGGTTTGGAAATTTACCTGATTTTTTCCCTCAGAGACAAAAAGACATTTTTTTCTTCAATGGAATGAAGAGTCTCTTTTTTTTTTCCTCGGTGACATGAAGGGACATTTTTTCAACAGCGGTGTAAGATATGACAGACTTTTTTCCTCAATGAAACAAGAATGGCAGACTTTTTTCCCTTAATGACACAAGAATGGCAGGCTTTTTTTCCTTAATGACACAAGAATGCCCTAGAGATGACAAACTTTTTTCCCCAGTGACATAGAAAAGACAGTGATCTGCCAGCAGACCATGAAGCTGACAGTCCCCTTAAGAGACTCCATGTACCCTTCAGAGTTACAGCGCCCACATCCTCTCCCCCTCAGTAACTCCCATGTTCCCTCAGTAACTCCCATGTTCCCTCAGTAACTCCCATGTTCCCTCAGTAATGCCCACCTTCCCTCAGTAATGCCCACCTTCCCCCAATAACGCCCATGTTCCCTCAGTAGCACCCACCTTCCCTCAGTAACGCCCACGTCGCCTCAATAACGCCTACATCAGCTATCAACGTTACAGCCTGGTTGAGATGTCGACTGTCCTTCTCTCTGCTAAGGTCTGTATTGCTTTGCTCAGGGGAACGAGATCGTCGGCCCCAAAGCCGACAATAGTCGCAGATATTGACTATGAGGCAACAGTCACTGAATGCCACATAAATCTGCGGCTTAATTAACTCAACACAGCCAGGGTAGCTACTTTTGTATTAGGATATTAAATTTTAAGGAAATAAAATTAAATGACGGCGAAAGTGTTGCTATTGAGGGAGACTGGAGGCCACATTAAAAAAAAAGTAGTAGAAGTAGTAGTAATAGTAGTAATAGTAGTAGTAGTAGTAGTAATAGCACTGAAAGTGGAAAAGTAAAAGGATACAGGTAATTACCGTGTACACAAGACCAGAATTAAAATTTTGTGTACTTTTATATATTATTAATACAATCACACGTACACATGCACACACGCACACACCCAAAACTTCACACACACACACACACACACACACACACACACACACACACACACACACACACACCAGCCCTAACTATCAAAACTGGACATAAGTTTGATCAGCTGAGATGTAACCCAAAGTGAGAACATGTAAAGAAATTAGTGTAAATAGATGTAAGGGTAAGAGACTGGATCAACGACACAGTTACACAACACAAACTTTGAGAGAACAATCAGGAACATCTGTCAAAGCTGTGGACAGAACATGAAGAACACAAAGAACATATCAAGAATAGTCTACAATACTGTCACAAAAACTCAACAGCTGTCATCATATATTTCTAATACTATCCATTTATTCGGTAATTTTATGTAACTATTTAATACACGAATACAGTTTGAAATAATAAAATACATAAAATACGGCATTAAATAAAATAAACTGAAACAATGTAATTTAATAGTTTGAAATTATAAAAAAATAAAGTTTCCCAGCGGCTGTGTTGTCTTTTGACCTTTTATAACGTGAAGATACAACTTAAGTCTTAATATATATGTCTGTATCTTATATCTTTTCCTTAGAATCGGTCACAAGGTCAGTACCGGTTCATCACTCCCCCCCAGCTAGGTTTGTACCGGTTCATCACTCCCCCCAGCTAGGTCAGTACCGGTTCATCACTCCCCCAGCTGTGGTCAGTACGGTTCATCACCTCCCAGCTTGGTTTGTACCGGTTCAATACCCCCAGCTAGGTCATCAGCACCGTCTGTCAATTCCCCAGCTAGGTCAGTACCGGTTCATCACTCCCCATCTAGGCCAAAAATTTGGTTCATCACTCCCCAGCTAGGTCAGTACCGGTTCATCACTCCCCCAGCTAGGTCAGTACCGGTTCATCACTCCCCCCAGCTAGGTTAGTACCAATTCATCACTCCCCCCAGCTGGGTCAGTACCGGTTCATCACTTCCCCCAGCTATTCATCACCAGGATAGAACCGGTCCATCACTCACCCCAGCTATCCATCAGTAGGTCAGAACCGGTCCATTAGGTCAGAACCCGGTCCATAACTCCCAGCAGTCATTAATACCTGTTGTGTACTTCCTCAGCTCCAAACACCACTCTCTCAGCCCCCGTCTCTCACACCTCCTGGGAAACACACCATCCAATTAACAGTTCATAACGTAGGAACAAAGTGTAAACATATTTTCCTTCCTTTCATATGTGGGAAATAATGAACAGCTTTTAATCCAATAAAACATCACTCTCGACCACCCACACACACAACGAAATATAGCTGAGGGCAGAAACCTTGGTAAAAATATATCCCTCGTATATAGGTCGGAGATACGATATAGCTTAAGGGATAAAATAGATTCAAGCACGCACGTAGGATGATATATAGCCGAGTATAAACGAGGGATATATTATAAGGTGGTATACCGCCACTTGCACCATGAGGGTCGTGCGTCACCGTGTCCAAACTTGCCTGGGTCTTAAACGGCGGAGTTCTGGAAGGTCTTGTTGGCCAACTGCTGACTCGCCCAACTCTAAGTCTTCCCGGACGCTGAGTTACACCTAGTAAATCGACACATTTGCGAAAACTTCCCTAATATATTAAGATTGGCTCTGGCCTCAACCCCGGGGAATAATAGAGCATGAAAACGGACAATAAAATCCAGCTCTGGTGCCCCCTCATATCCCGAAGAGGTAGTTATGGCCATCGTCGAAGTCCAATGGGAGTAATATTTGATATGTAGTATAATTCTCCCCCCCACCAAACTCTCCCCATTTTCTCCTCTCACCCCCTCCCCCCACCAAACTCTCCCCATTTTCTCTCCTCCTCAATTCTCCTCCCCAAAGAAAAATGAAATGCCATAAAACTTTAAGACGACCAGCATTCCCAGAATACTTGATTTGAGACCTCCATTACCTCTTCTCCCCTCTCCCCCACCCTCATAAAACTCTTGCACCAAAGATCATATTTCTGGGGAGGTGAGAAAAAGGTCGAATCGTCAGTTTTGGTGTTGATGGAAACGTGTAATGATTCAGTTATCCCTCTTCTCGCCGCGGCAATATCGTTTTCTTTCTTTACTGCACCTTCTTTATCCAACTCACTACTCATTTTATCATCATATATATTACAACATCTTCTCGTTTTAACTCATCTATTCACTTCCCTTTTCTCTACTGTAACTAACGAACATAAAACGAAAGAAACAAGATAATAATCAAAATGAAATTAAACCATACAGAAAAATTTATCCCACAACATTACCAAAGAAATAAGAGGGAATAGGAAAGGATGATAAAAGAGGAGAGGCAAAATAAAAGAATGTTTCCAACTGTTCCAGACTCCATTCTCCTCCCCTCCCGGCATCCTGGTGAGGGGGAAAGGGGATTTAGGAAAGAGAGAAGGGAGGGTGTAGAGAGAGGGGCGATTACAGATGGATACCAAGTCATACACCCATTTCTAAACTTATTGGCAGCCATATGTATGAGAGAGAGAGAGAGAGAGAGAGAGAGAGAGAGAGAGAGAGAGAGATTAGGTACCGTATATTATAACAAAACTTACCGTCTCAAAAATGTAGTAGTATCCGGCCTATTAAAACACTTCAGATTACACACCCTATTTCCAGCCCCCTGCTCCAAACCCCTATTTTATGAGCTGCTCTAACTCACCTACATAAACACTTGCAGCCATGGCCCCAATTTTAAGATCTGTAGTCACGTTACCTATTTCAATGCATAACTTGTTAACTGATTTCAATATATTAAAACGTTACCTATTTTAGGGAAATACTCGTCAAGTGTTTTCAATACATAAACAATTTCCTATTTTCAGAGCTCTTTAGTCATATAGTAACTTCAGTATCTGTAGTCATATGCCCATTTGAAGACATGTAGATTTTTATACCTATTTAAATATTGAGGTCATTCGCCTGTTTCAATGCCTAAAATTAGTTTCCTATTTCAACAGTTCTCGTTTTTTTTTCATTTTAAAGACCTGCAGTGATCTCTGTTAAGCCTCCCTCCCTCCCTCCCTGCCTACCCTCCCTGCCTGCCTACCCTCCCTGCCTGCCTCTCCCCCTCCAACTCACAGTGTCTCAGGGAGGGAGGGAGGGGGGCAGGTAATTTTTTCTGGGACACCCTTTATACGTCACGGGTAAAATAAACTATCACCTTTATAATATATAATGACCTTAACACATCACAGGTAAAGTAAAATAACAGTGTCAGCCGATGATCTCCATAAAGGAAGTATTGAGATGTCAACTGATGTCAGGAACCCTCCATCAACTGTCAGAATTTCATAACAGGTGTCAGTCAGATTTCCATTTCGGAACTGTCACCCACATCGCACAACGATACTAAACAATCCAGTGACCTCGACCTGACCTCACTTGACCTTTATAGATTATGACCCAAAAATAACCAGTACTTTATCTACCTGTGAAGTGACCGTAAACATTTATTTCTGAGGACACTAAAATATTAAACACCGAGACACTAAAACATTACAACAATATATACAGCATTAACAATATATATGTACAGGTGTAATCGAAAACTTCCTGTGAAAAGTTAGTCTTTTATACCTACATATACTGTGACCATGATGTAACAAGGTAAATCACATGTAGGTATAACAGGAGACAACTATGTGTAAAGTCGTGTAGGCACAGGACTTCTGATCACCCTGTTGATGGCTTACTGACACAAAGAAAGTTAAATGAAAGAGGGGAGGGAGAGAGGGAAAGGGGAAGGGAGGAGGGACAAGAGGAAGGGGTGGAAGAGGGACAAGAGGGGGTGGAAGGAGGGACAAGAGGAAGGGGAAGGAGGGCAGAGAAGGGGTGGAAGGAGGGACAAGAGAAGGTGGGAGGGACAAGAGAAGGTGAAGGAGGACAAGAGGAAGGGGTGGAGGAAGGACAAGAAGGGGTAAGAGGACAAGAGGAAGGGGAAGGGCAGGAGGAAGGGAGGGTCAGTTGGTAGAAGGGAGAATGATGGAAAGAGGGACAGGAGGAAGAGAGAGGGGAAAGAAGAGCAGGAGGGAGATAAGAGGAGGGAGGACGGCAGGTGAGAGGAAGAAGGAAGCAGAAAGAAGGAGAGAGAGAGAGAGAGAGAGAGAGAGAGAGAGAGAGAGAGAGAGAGAGAGAGAGAGGAGTACGGTCGTCGTCCAAACTCAGATGAACCTTTTTCAACACCATCAAAGAAACTAGTAATTTACACGAATAATCACTACTCCAACTCCCGGACTAATTATTAACTAGATATCAGAACCTAAATTAATAATAATAAAAGACATTCACTCTACCTGCTTCACACAGCCGCCTGAAAATCAATAAGTAGATTTCTTCTCATTCTCTTTCTCATCCCTCTGTAAACAATGTTTATCCATAACAAATACAAAATCATATATATTAAATTTTCTAATTGAACATCTTTCCCATATCTTACCGTATTATGATTCTTCTTCCCTCTCCCTCCTCCTCTTTCTTCCTCTCTTCACCCTCCTCCCCCCTCCCCTTCCCACTATTCTTCTTCTACCTTATAAAATCCCTACCCATTCCCCCTCCTCCCCCCTCTCATATTTCATCCCTCTTCCTTTTCCCTCCCCCATTCCATTTCAAACCCCACACCCCTACACACACACACACACACACACACACACACACACACACACACACACACACACACACACACACACACACACAAAAATAGCAAAAAAAACAGAAAACAATACACAAACACCACGCACCAACACACACCAAACTACACCAACAAAAAAAAATACCATATCAACCGCTTCTCTACAAACACCAAAGTAAACACGACAAAAAACAATACGCAAAAAGCCAAAAAAATACAAATAAAAGACAAAAACAAAATAATTTAAAAACAATCAAAAAACAAAACAAACAACAACAACACACAAGAATCAACGTCAATAGTTAAATACAGGTCTAACCTTCACACAACCTGAAATAAACGAAAAAAAAAGCAAAAACACTAAAATCAAAAATAGGTAAACGAGATAGAATACAATGTCGTCCCAAAATGACTAAAAAAGTTATATGAAGCCTTAATTTTGCTACAATGAGCCATTTTTACCCAAATAGCAAACTTGTAATATTATTGTGCGTGTAAAAGAATGGGCACTGATACACGGTGTAAGTTATCCATTCCGTGAACTGTGTGGTAGTGTTCTGTTCCGTGTTGTTCTTGACTCTGGCTTATTCTATCCTGTTTTATTCTTGTTCAGTCACTCTCTGTCCGTTCTGTCCTGTCTCCCTCCCACGCACACACACAAAATACCTCCTCCTCCTCTCCTTTTCACAGCCAATAATATACAACACACACACACCGGTAGTCAGTCTACAATATATCACACCTCTCTCCGGGGAACCAGCTGACGTTGAACCTGTCTCTTTGGTGATAATGACCTGCCGCCACAACAGCCGTTATCCCAGTGGAGGATTACAGCCATCATCTCCAGACTTGAGGCTGGGATAGGCATTACTGAACCCCGCCCGCCCACCGCACCTGCCTGCCACTCCCTGAACCAACTGTCTTCAAATCTGACCTCTGCCTGCTCCACACCTCCAACCCCACCCACTCCCCACTCTGCCCGCCACCAACCCACTCCACCCTCACTCTGCCTGCCACTTCAACCCACTCCATCTCATCAAGACGCCCGCCCGCCTGCCTGCCACACTCAACTCATCATTGCACCCTCCTATCATGACCGCCTGCTGCCTTGAACCCAACCCACCTTACACCACCTCACAAGGTAGCTAGAAATATAATACAGAGAGATAAACCAATAACTTCCACAAATTAACTTTCATCCTGCCACCAGCCAACTTTCTCCAACCGTTCCACCAACAACCATCCCCACCACCAACCAACTTCCACCCCACCAACCAATCTCCAACCAACTTCTCCCCACCACCAAACTAAATCCTCCTGCACCACCAACCAACTTCCCCACCACCAAACTGCACCCTACCAACCAACTTCCACCCTAACAACCAACTCCACCACCAACCAACTTCCACCACCAACCAACCAAATCCAACCAACTTCCCACCATCCAAACTTCACCCAACCCCAACTTTCGCCACCAACCAACTTCCATCAAACCAACTTCCCAATTCACCAAACTAAATCACCCAACCAACCAACTCACACTGAACCTAACTTTCCGTTGTTTGACCAACTTTTCCTCCAGACCTGATGAGTTGCTGCCGCTGCACTCCAGTGAGTCAACCAAGATATTCACACTTCAGGAAAATTGCCTGCTGTTACCTGCCAGGTTCGGTATGTACCTATATTTTTATTCTCAAATTGATTGAGTAGTTAATGGAGAGATATATATATGAGAGAGAGAGAGAGAAAGAGATTCACAGAAAAAGAAAAAGTGAAATGTCAGGGAATCAATGACGTATTTTTCCTGCCTTTCACTCAAAAACATCTTCAGAGTTTTGATAACTGAAAATCCTTTTGAGAGAGAGAGAGGGATCTACCACCCAGTCCTCCGTCAGCTCTGTGGTGGAGCAGCAGGAGATATATTTAAGACAAGCAAGGAGGAATTACGTAAGATCACAGCCACGGTTCCTCCGCTCCTCGAACCATCTCGATATGAACCCATGAGGTCTAATATGGTTCTGTGAGGGGGCACGAAGATAACACTGGTCATCACTATGACAACAGGAGATTTTGACATAATCAGAAATCAAAATATTTCTTAGGGCCAACAGAACGCAGACATGTAGATACGACAAAAAAACACACTTTTAACCAAAAATATTTAATGCCAACGGATCATAACTTAAAGTACAGGTCGTTCCAGACTACTAACGTGTCAGGGGTTGTAAACACATCCATAAACCCTTGTTCGATCTCAAAGACCTTCAGTAGATAGTATAAGTAGATGTATCAGCTAGACAGTAGCAGGTACCAACATAATACTACTATTATAGGTCATAGTGGTATCAGCAACACACAAAAATTACAAAATCTTGCAGATACTATGATTTTTTCATCGCACAACTGGCATAGTTATCTGGTGTCCTGCTCATCTTGTCACCTGATTTCTGCCCTCCCCAGTCGATTGCCGGATCTGAGGATTCATTTAGGCACACTGATCAAATCTCTTCTAAAAGGCGAGATATAGCTGAAAAAAGCATGGTAGTTTATTCTCAATAATATTGAATAATATCAATAATAATAATAACACATTAATATTAATATTAATACAACAATGACTCCTAGATCATGAATAACAAGACAATGATGTGGTAAGTGTTCATTAACTCTGCCTTCTGCCCTACCAGGACGGTTTGTGTCTGTCTCCCAGGATGGTTGTGGCCCTTAGGATGGCAAGAGCGTGTGTGGCTGTCAAGGTGGCGGATGATGGACAGGATTGATTCCATCACAAGCAGAGATGCTCTCGTTGAGGGCAAAGATATAATTCAAACGACCACTCAAGGTGACTGAGACAAAGCCTCAGACGGAGTGTCAAATAACGGAAGCTGAAGAAGTTGACGTTAAATCAGCCAAAGTTCAGAAAACAAAGCTGCTAACCTAACTTACCTGCAATTTGGAATCAACCAATCCCAACCAAACCCAACTTGAAATCTCTAACTTAACCTTAAACCTATACCATTTCAACCCAACCTAACCAACCCAACCACTTCACTAATCAACTCAACTCAACCCAACCAAACGCAATTCCCCAGATGTTCCAGGGTCTCCTGATAGAATGCTTCAACTGATATAGGTCAAACAACCTGAGGCTTGTCTGCGGAACTCCTGTTCCATCCAGCTCACCTTGTCTCTGGGGAGGCTGGGTGACTTGGGGGACCCCAAAGACCTCCAAGCACCTGAAAGACCAAGAAGTCTCCTCCTCCATCCCACAACTCCAACACCCCCCCCCCCACACCTCCACCCTCCCTCCCACACTCCCTCCATCACCACCCACCTCTCCTCGCACACCTCCCACACCCACCACTACCTCCTCCTCCTCTCCCTCCCTCCCTCTCCCACATTCCGTCCACAAACACCCTTCTGCTCCCACACACTAGGACGATGTCTCTTCCCATCACCTCCATTACTCCCCATCAAATATCATCATCCCTCTATCTCCTCCCCCTCACCACCTCCTCCCACCCTCCCTCCTACACCTTCCTTAACGGCACTGCCACCCTGACCTCAAACTGAAGCCTCTGACGTTCAAACATCATTCTCCACCATCTCCTTTAACACCTTCTACCGCCTCCATCCTGTTTATTCAAGATGACATTTACATATCATTACTCAGTGTGTAGACAGTAACCAGATGAGAACTCACACCCCCCAGCCTCCCCAATTCCACACTTGTTCTGGTTCTCAACAATGACGATAAATGCCAGTAACGCTATTCGTGGAGGGTTATGTTTTTGTTAGCACTTGGCTGTACACACACACGCACACACACACACACACACACACACACACACACACACACACACGCACGCCATTCAAACAGACATGCAAAAATAAACACACCATGCATACTGCACTCCCCATTCAAAGTCTTCCACCGGGAGAAAATCACCTCTTCACCTTCTCCTCCCGCACCCTATCACCACAAATCACCTTCACTCCTTCTCCCTCCCACAATCTTAGCTCACCACAGAAACAAAATTCTCCTCATCTCCTCCTCCCAAATCAGCACCTTCACCCTCCTTTCAATGTTGAGGATTCAAGCAGACAAATGCATCCAGGAATTCATTCAACTATTCAATCCATTGCCATTGGTGATGAGATGCACCAAGTAAAACATGTATATAAACACAACAAGATCACTAGATTACCAGATGGTGTAACTGCTAGACTAAGGTTAGTAAGGCCCTGCAGTATCCCCAGGCAGATGAACAAAACGCATGTACAGACAGCCACATACCCAACACTGATGTCTTGACTGTGCAGATAGAACCCTTTAGGGACAGTCCGCCACACTGAAAGCTGGGCACAACACTCTTATCTCTAGTCGACAACATAACTGACATATTAATATTGTATCCACTTTAACCTCAGTAGCTATGTCATATCTCTTAAGGAGAACCAACACATTAAAGCAAGCTTGAAATACTTCAAGTAAATGAATAACAGTGGTGGCCAAAGACATACGTCAATATACTGCTGTAGTCATGCAGCTTAATGTCACCTTATAATATCCACAAAACAATATAGTTTAAAAGTGGAAGTACTTTGTAACATTCCAATGTCATTATATCTTGCTTTTGAGACCTTCACTTGAATTACCAGTTTTTAAACACTGTACTTAAATGGTATAGAATGACAAACTAACTTTTATTACTGTATGGAACCCCATATAGAGAAGAAGTATCTTAATTTAACTCCCCATCGACAGACGTAGAGTGAGTAAGGATAATATAGAGGGAAAATACAAACAAAGGTGTATATTGTTAAAGGTGCCCAACTGTTCAACCAGAGAGAACTCAACAATGGTTTACCAGATGATATTGCATCTCAGCCCTGAAAATGAGAGTAGTGATGATAAACAAGTTAACAACAAACACCACAACTGAACATGCTGGAGAGTCAAACATACAGGTTGATGGATATATGAGCAATAGCTGGTGTAAACGGGATTCAGAATAATAGGTCTGCCAGAAGCTCTTTCTGCCTGATATGATGCCTTGTGGACTCTTACCTATCTTCAGCTGCTCAAAGGATGTATGAGGTAATAATAAACTAGAAGCTGCTGTAAGTGATGCACCAAATCAACCTCCTTCCTCCTCCCTCACAGTCCATCACACCCTCCTCCTCCCACACCATCACACCTCCCTCCCAAACCAAACACAAACAACACCCCACGTCAGGAACGGGCCACAACAGGCATCTGGAACGTATTAAGGAGTCAGGGTCGAAGCTTATCTGGCTGTACCGACCCCACCATAGCGTACACGGTTCGGAGAACTGACGACAGACATCAGAAGAGAGAGAGAGAAAAGAGATATAATCAGTAATATGACAGACCGACAATAACATCAACAAATACATAACAAACATCAAAGCAAAACATGACTAAACATAATACATAAACATTAAGCAATACATACTACGGCACGTAAACTATCGATCCGATAAATAAAGATGAATATGAATAATGTAAGAGAGATAAACAGAACGACAATTATAATTTAAATGTATGTTAATAATCAATAAAAACAATAATAATAATAATAAATAAAAACAATAATAATAATAATAACAATGAAAACACACACAACAATTAATGTATAATAAATAGAATATTCACATGAGTCAACAAACACCAAAATAAACTAACATGTAAAATATATAAATATTTCAGAGGATAAACACCATTAAAATTATTCATGTTAATAAGACTAAGAGCAGATGATTAACCTACCTGAGAGAGAGAGAGAGAGAGAGAGAGAGAAGAGAGAGAGAGAGAGAGAGAGAGAGAAAAGAGAGAGAGAGAGAGAGAGAGAGAGAGAGAGAGAGAGAGATATTCTGCTTATGTTGCTATTCCTTACTCTCCTTTCCCTTATGTGTGTATATTTAAAATTTCTAAACGCCCATCCACACCCACACACACACACACACACACACACACACACACACACACACACACACACACACACCATAACATAATGCACTTTCGGTTTAGTCGTTGAGGCGTAAATAATAATCCTTTAATGGAAATAGTAATCTACATATATATTTATGTCAACAGAAATTAATTACTACACCTAATACATATTTCAACAAAAATATTAGTCTGAAAACTAATTATAGCCAAAACCATATATATATAAATTACACAAACAGAAGCAAAGGGAATATATAGACTTGACTATATTTCCTACATGACATATATCGTCACCTGTGCACAATAAGTATATATAAGTTTATGATGGGTAGCATGGCCGTAGTTTACCATGTATATACATATATATATTTAATATACATTTATACCCACATATAGGTTGAGTAGGTATATTATATATATATACTAGTGTACCTGTGTGGTGTAAAATACCTTACCTTGTCTGTCACCAGTACTACGACAATACCTGTCTGTCACCAGTACTACACGACAATACCTGTCTGTCACCAGTACTACACGACAATACCTGTCTATCACCAGTACTACACGACAATACCTGCCTGTCACCAGTACTACACGACAATACCTGTCTGTCACCAGTACTACACGACCAGCATCTTGTTACACTGGAGGCGCCTAACCTTCTCTCTTATCACCGTCCTACTCTCCAGTAACTCACCCTTCGTCTCCCTCATTCCTTCTTTATCCTCGTCTCCTCTATTCTTCCTTCATCTTCGTCTCCCTCATTCCTTCTTCATCCTCGTCTTCTTCATTCCTCCTTCATCCTCGTCTTCCTCCTCCTTCATCCTCGTCTCATCTATTCCTCCTTCATCTTCGTCTCCTTCATTTCTCCTTCATCACGGCAGCCTCTTATCTCTCTTCTTCACTGAGACAACACAACAGTACTCTGGGTGTCTCTCTCTCGCCTCTACCAGCTACCAGACATTTTACATATTGTCTTTCTCTCCCTGGGCTGGTTCTCCTGGGCTGGTTCTCCTGGGCTGAGTTCTCCCTGGGCTGGTTCTCTTGGGCTGGCTCTCTTGGGCTGGTTCTCTTGGGTTGGTTCTCCCTGGCTGGTTCTCCCTGGGCTGGTTCTCTTGGGCTGGTTCTCCTGGGCTGGTTCTCTTGGGCTGGTTCTCTTGGCTGGTTCTCCCTATTCTCCTTCTGTCACTGTTGCTTCAAAATATCTCTTGTTCGTATTCTTAGCAGGAGACGGAGGGGGAGAGGAGGATGAAAGAGGAATATGGGAAGGAGGAGGTGGAGGAGAGGTGGGAGGATGAGGCAGGAAGAGGAGGGGTAAAGAAGAAGAAGGATGATGATAATGGTGGTGATAAGGAGGAGGAGGAGGAGGAGGTTTCTAGGAACGATAAACCCTACACACAGATGACTTACTAACCTAACCTAACATTAACTACCTAACCTAACCCTAACTTAACCACTAATAATATTTAACACAGTAAAGAGAGTTAATGTCGCCTTAAATAACACAATGCTGGTTACTTCATCATTCGTGAACTAATTTCACAATATTTATATTACAAACACAGTCATTTTTATTTGAGAATAGAATCTGTAGCTTTTTATCACTTAATCAGCCGGTAATCCTAATAATACTACACTACACACACACACACACACACACACACACACACACACACACACACACACACACACACACACACACACACACACACACTCAACTACAGGTGGCCTATAAACAATGCAACGGTCAGAAATAACTATTATTAGTACTGTACTGCAGACCTGTTTTAAAACAATATTAGTGCGAATTATATTCGCTATCCTCCAGGATTCTGGTACTAAACCTTTTTAATGATATATTAAACAAATTTGTTAAGGACATACTAAGCTCTTCATATATTCTAATACCCTGGCAAATATTTCATCAGGACCCTGGTGACTTAGGCTTTAGTTTGTCTATTTGCTTACTAACATCGTTTACTAGTCACTACTATCTCAATCAATATATTTTCTTCACTATCTCTGTATATAATCGGTGCCTCGGGTATCATGTTCATATGTACTAACAACAGTCTGTGAAGATTATCATGTAAGTTTGTCTTGTAATGTACTGTAATGCCATGCTACCACCAGTAAGGTGTGAAGTAAAGTATCTGATTGAGTTGTAATGAGAGTAAAGCCAAGGTTGATACAACCTGTAGTAATGTAATATCACCAGTAATGTGGAGAAGCCAGAGTACCCACTGGGAACAGCATGTGAGTAAAGCCAAGGGGTTGTCATGTGTCTATGTAATGTGAGTAAAGCCAATGAATTGGTCCTGGTAACTGTAATGTAATGTATCACCAGTAGGTTGTGTGTATTAAGTAAATTGCAGTTGAGAAAAGCCGAGTTGCACCTTGGAGTTGCATGTTAATGATGCCTTTCCCTACTTTGATTTCATATTAATAAACCTTTTCTTAGACTACATTAGTGTTTTCATTTTCCCGCAGTAGTTCACCTGTATTTCCGTCCAAGTGACCCTGATACCAGAATTACAATACTCATGTGCCCTGGACCTCGCCATGCTACCAAAGAACTGAAGTAAGTAGAAAGAACAATTAAAGGAACGAAGACAAGAGAAGTGTAAGTAAGACAAGAGGAGCAGCTTGAGTGTGAATATCCCCCCTTACAAAAGTAATATAAATTTTCCTGCTTTTTGTCGCTCAAGGCAGTAACATCACACCCACCCGAGTCAACATCAAGAGCCACACTATTCGTTTTTAGTGACCAAATAATAATAATAATAATAATAATAATAATAATAATAATAATAATAATAATAATAATAATAATAATAATAAACTAATACAGTTTTATTTATCTCATATATTTTTTTAATTATTGATGAACTAGTGTAATTATTAACACAGAGACGCATAAAGACCTTAGTTGTTCAAGCACAATAACATTATAAAGTTCGACAAAATAACCGGATTATGGTAGTAGTTGCGAGTTAGCTGGTGGACAAGGACTGGCATCGTAAATAACAAAATAATAACATGAAAATTAAAAAACAATTCATCGGTCTTTTATGAAATAGTCAAAACTGGAGAAGCTTTTATATTTATGTAAATATAAAATGATAAAATTACCTTCCCAGCCAAAAAAATAGCTGTTACAATAATTAAAACATTACAGTCTACTGCCGCCAATACTTCAGGACATCTTAATAAATCATCGGTCGTGAACGGGAAAACCAAGTTAAACGTCTCTACTGTTTACATGTTGTTGCCTGGTGTATCGACTACCCTGGAGTGCACGTTTAAACACCATAGTTGTTACGAAGGAGTAATATATTGTATTAAAATATCAAGACGAGTGGCAGGCGATCAGACTCCGTGCTCATATGCTTATAGCCGAGTGTGATTGTGTGTATTTGTAAGGGTGTTTACTACGGCTGCTACTACTACTACTACTACTACTACTACTACTACTACGACTACTACTACGACTACTACTACTACTACTACTACTACTACTACTACTACTACTACTACTACGACTACTACTACGACTACTACTACTACTAAATTTAATTCCTAAAACTCACTTGAGAATACGCCTTAAGGTGAACTTGGGCATAAAGTCCGGGTGAGTTACTTTATAAAACTAAACTTCGTCAACAATAAAACTTAATCGTTTGAATACCTGACATGTTAATAGCCTCGTTCAAACTCTTGTTAAGGTCATTTTATCAGGTCGAGTAGTGAGAGGGAGAGGAGTAAGGTGGTACTCTCTTACAACATTCCCAAGCATTAGACACATTTCCATTCCCAATAAATCATGTATCTGTTGAAGTAGATTTTCTTGAATATAAATTATAACATTAAAGCATTTTTCGTGCCATTGAATTCGATCATAAAAAAAATCCAAAAGTCCAACTTATACAGCCTTCCATGATAAGTGTTTACTCGTATCATCAGTACAAACACATCCACCAGCTCCTCTGAGAACAACAATGATAATTTGTTCTTTACTTACTGTTTACTTGTTGAGGGTAAACAGTCTCCTTTTACTACTTCAACTACCTGCTCACGAGGCTATTCCTTCCTTCTTTAACTCACAATTGAAGTTATCATAAGTGGATTCTTCTCTGGCGACTTCTTAAATTAACTATTTCACTATATTTAGTTCACTATAAACACAATAATCACCATTTTCATCTAATACGTCACCATTAAGGGCACGTACACTGAGGCATTATGTCGATGGCCTGTGAGGTGGAAGCAGTGAGCCGCCAACACACACCCCTTTCCCTGTGTCTGAGGAGGCCGGGTATTATCAGCACCTCCTCTACTGTATATCACCTGCTTCCTGGGTTGGTTAGTAACACATGTTCCTCTTGTCGAGCGATCTTCCGCCCAACAACACCCGAGGGACGCCAAGGTAGTGGCAACACGTGTTTTGTTTACTCCTCATGTAACATTTAACCTCCAGCTGACAGGAGGATAGTTGCCACACGTCTCAACATTCTATATCTATTTGTATTGTTAGAAAGAAATAAATATTATTTAAAGGAATCCTGGACAAGAACTCTCGTAAGTAACTTCGATATGCATTGTGAGACGTCTACACTCACCGCCAGCACCACTATGGTCTTTTAACAATATATATGTACGGGCATTTTAATACTTCGGAATTATTGCCATTTGACACATTTTACAAGTTCCTGCAAAATTTAAATCACCTGAAATAAAAAAAAATATATATATTTTTAGTTTAACGAGTTAGTTTCCTTTAATGGATTATCCTGAATTATACTATACATTATACCGTATATGTGAGACAAATTATATCTCCTAATGATATATTAAAGAAGAACCAGATAAAGTTTCCAAAAAGATGTCCATTAGGTGTGATACCTGCCCACAGAATCCATAGTAACCACACACATACAAGAGACTAACTATATAAATAAATTAATAGATAAAAGTTAGAGATATAATGCAATGTACAACTAAAACAAATCAGTAAATATGAAATCAAATAGTGTGTGGTGTTATGACCGACCTCGTATTACTGAAACAAGTGACACACGTTCATGTTTGGGGTAAGACAAAACTGGTCTCTGATACCAGAAAAATAATTAGAGTTTTTTTTAATGTAATAATGTTAAGTGTGATGACTGTCTCTGGGGAGGGGGATATTGGTTATGAAGGACCCCCGATGGTGAGG
>NW_024712154.1:0-10693 GCF_018991925.1 Homarus americanus | reverse complement strand
ACTTTCTTGTACTCGATGAGGGGACTTTTTATACTCGATCAGTGGAATTTGTTATACTCAATTAGGGGACTTTAATATACTCAATCATGGGGCTTTGTTATACTCGATAAGGGGCCTTTGTTATACTCGATGAGGGGACTTTGTTATTCTCGATTTGGGGAATTTGTTATACTTGATCAGGGGACTTTGTTATACTCGATTAGGGGATGTTGTTATACTCGATGAGGGGCTTTGTTATTCTTGATGAGGGGACTTTGTTATACTCGATCAGGGGCCTTTGTTGTACTCGATGAGGGGCCTTTGTTGTACTCGATCAGGGGCCTTTGTTGATACTCGACCACGGGACTTTTTATACTCGATGAGGGGCCTTTATTACACTCGATCAGGGAACTTTGTTATACTTGATAAGGGGATAAGGGGCCTTTGTTATACTCGATCAAGGATCTTTGTTATACTCGTTCAGGGGGCTTTGTTATACTCGGTCAGGTGACTTTGTTATACTCGATGAGGGGGGCTTTGTTATACTCTATTAGGGGACTTTGCTATACTCGATCAGGGAAGTTTGTTATACTCTATCAGGGGACTTTGTTATACTCGATCAGGGATCTTTGTTATACTCGTTGTGGGGGCTTTGTTATACTCGGTCAGGTGACTTTGTTATACTCGATGAGGGGGCTTTGTTATACTCTATCAGGGGACTTGGTTATACTCGATCAGGATCTTTGTTATACTCGTTCAGGGGACTTTCTTACACTCGATCAGGGGAATTTGTTATTTTCGATCAGGGAGCTTTGTTATACTCGATTAGGGGACTTTGTTATACTCGATCAGGGGACTTTGTTATACCCGATCAGTGGACTTTGTTTTATTCGATCAGGGGACTTTGTTATACTCGATCAGGGGACTTTGTTATACTCGATCAGGGGACTTTGTTATACTCGATCAGGGGACTTTGTTATACTCGATCAGGGGACTTTGTTATACTCTATCAGGGGACTTTGTTATACTCGATGAGGGGGCTTTATTATACTTGATCAGGGGACTTTGTTATACTCGATCACGGGCCTTTGTTGTACTCGATGAGGGCCTTTGTTATACTCGATAAGGGCTTTGTTATACTCGATCAAGGGGACTTTATTATACTCGATCAGGGACTTTGTTGCCTCGATGGGGGACTTTGTTATACTCGATCAGGGGACTTTGTTATACTCGATGAGGGGGCTTTATTATACTTGATCAGGGGACTTTGTTATACTCGATCACGGGCCTTTGTTGTACTCGATGAGGGGCCTTTGTTATACTCGATAAGGGGCCTTTGTTATACTCGATGAGGGGACTTTTTTATACTCAATCAGGGGAATTTGTTATACTCGATCAGGGGACTTTGTTATACTCGATCAGGGGACTTTGTTATACTCGATTAGGGGACTTTGTTATAGTTGATGAGGGCTGATCAGTGGACTTTGTTATACTCGATCAGGGGACTTTAATATACTCGATCAGGGGACTTTGTTATACTCGTTCAGGGGCTTTGTTATACTCGTTCAGGTGACTTTGTTATACTCGATCAGGGGACTTTGTTATACTCGATCAGGGGACTTTGTTATACTCGATCAGGGGACTTTAATATACTCGATTAGGGGACTTTGTTGTACTCGATCATGGGGCTTTGTTATACTCGATAAGGGGTCTTTGTTATACTCGATGAGGGGACTTTGTTATTTCGATTTGGGAATTTGTTATATGATCAAGGGGACTTTGTTGCTCTCGATCAGGGGATTTTGTTATACTCGATGAGAGGACTTTTTATACTCGATCAGTGGAATTTGTTATACTCGATGAGGGGACTTTGTTATACGCAATTAGGGGACTTTGTTTTACTCGATCAGGGGCCTTTGTTATACTCGATCAGGGGACTTTGTTATACACAACCAGGGGACTTTGTTATACTCGATCAGGGGCCTTTGTTATACTCGATCAGGGGACTTTGTTATACTCAATCTGGGGACTTTGTTATACTCGATCAGTGGCCTTTGTTATATTCGATCGGGACTTTGATATACTCGATCAGGGGACTTTGTTATATTCGATGAGGAGCATTTGTTATACTCGATCAGGCGACTTTGTTATACTCGATCAGGGGTCATTGTTGTACTCGATCAGGGGGCTTTGTTGTACTCGTTCAGGGGCCATTGTTATACTCGATAAGGGGCCATTGTTATACTCGATCAGGGGACTTTGTTATACTCGATAAGGGGACTTTGTTATACTCGATGAGGGGCTTTGTTGTACTCGATCAGGGGGATTGTTGTACTAGATAAGGGGCCATTGTTATACTCGATCAGTGGACTTTGTTATACTCTATCAGGGGACTTTGTTATACTCGATGAGGGGCGTTTGTTTTACTCTATCAGGGGACTTTGTTATACTGGATCTGGGGACTTTGTTATACTCGATCAGTTGTCTTTGTTATTCTTGATCAGGGGACTTTGTTATACTCGACCAGGGGCCTTTGTTTTACTCGATCAGGGGCCTTTGTTATACTCGATAAGGGGCAGTTGTTATAGTCGATTAGGGGCCTTTGTTATACTCGATCAGGGGACTTTGTTATACTTGATCAGGGCCCTTTGTTATACTCGATCAGGTGGCTTTGTTATACTCGATCTGGGGGCTTTGTTATACTTGATCAGGGGACTTTGTTATACTGGATGAGTGGACTTTGTTATACTCGATCAGGGGACTTTAATATACTCGATTAGGGGACTTTGCCTTACTCGATCAGGGAACTTTGTTATCCTCTATCAGGGGACTTTGTTATACTCGATCAGGGATCTTTGTTATACTCGTTCAGGGGGCTTTGTTATACTCGTTCAGGTGACTTTGTTATACTCGTTAAGGGGACTTTGTTATACTCGATGAGGGGACTTTTTATACTCGATCAGGGGACTTTGCTATACTCGATCAGGGGACTTTGCTATACTCGATCAGGGGGCTTTGTTATACTCGATAAGGGGCCTTTGTTATGCTTGATGAGGGGACTTTGTTATTCTCACTTAGGGGAATTTGTTTTACTTGATCAGGGGACTGTTTTACTCGATCAGGAGATTTTGTTATACTCGAATAGGGGCTTTGTTATTCTTGATGAGGGGACTTTGTTATACTCGATCAGGGGCCTTTGTTGTACTCGATCAGGGGCCTTTGTTGTACTCGATCAGGGGCCTTTGTTGTACTCGATCACGGGACTTTGTTATACTCGATCAGAGGCCTTTATTACACTCGATCAGGAAACTTTGTTATACTCGATAAGGGGCATTTGTTAAACTCGATCAGGGATCTTTGTTATACTCGTTCAGGGGGCTTTGTTATACTCGGTCATGTGACTTTGTTATACTCAATGAGGGGGCTGTGTTATACTCTATCAGGGGACTTTGCTATACTTGATCAGGGAAGTTTGTTATACTCGATAAGGGGCCTTTGTTATACTCGATGAGGGGACTTTGTTATACTCGATGAGGGGAATTTGTTATACTCGATCAGGGGACTTTGTTTTACTCGATCAGGGGACTTTGTTATACTCGATGAGGGGACTTTGAATATACTCGATCAGGGGATTTTGTTATACTCGATCAGGGGCCTTTGTTATACTCGATCAGGGGCCTTTGTTATACTCGATGAGGAGCTTTTGTTATACTCGATCAGGGGACTTTGTCATACTCGATCAGGGGACTTTGTTGCACTCGATGTGGGGGCTTTGTTGTACTCGATCAGGGGCCTTTGTTATACTCGATAAGGGGCCATTGTTATACTCGATCAGGGACATTGTAATACTCGATAAGGGGACTTTGTTATACTCGATGAGGGTGCTTTGTTATACTCGATTAGGGGACTTCGTTATACTCGATCAGGGGACTTTGTTATACTCGATCAGGGGATTTTAATATACTCGATCAGGAATCTTTGTTATACTCTATCAGGGGACTTTGTTATACTCGATCAGGGGACTTTGTTATTCTCGATGAGTGGCCTTTGTTTTACTCTATCAGGGGACTTTGTTATACTGGATCTGGGGACTTTGTTATACTCGATCAGGGTTCTTTGTTATTTTTGATCAGGGGACTTTATTATAGTTGATCTGGGCAGATCAGTGGACTTTGTTATACTCGATGAGGGACTTTAATATACTCGATCAGGGGACTTTGCTATACTCGATGAGGGGACTTTGTATATACTCGATCAGGGGATTTTGTTATACTCGATCAGGGGCCTTTGTTATACTCGATCAGGGGCCTTTGTTATACTCGATGAGGAGCTTTTGTTATACTCGATCAGGGAACTTTGTCATACTCGATCAGGGGACTTTGTTGCACTCGATGAGGGGCTTTGTTGTACTCGATCAGGGGCCTTTGTTATACTCGATAAGGGGCCATTGTTATACTCGATCAGGGACATTGTTATACTCGATAAGGGGACTTTGTTATACTCGATGAGGGTGCTTTGTTGCTTACTCGATCAGGGGACTGTTATACTCGATAGGTGACGCTGTTTTTTACTTCCTATCAGGAACTTTGTTATGCTCGACCAGGGCCTTTGTTGTACTCGATGAGGGACCTTTATTTGTACTCGATAAAGGGCCTTTGTTATACTCGATAAGGGGGCGCTGTTATACTCGATTAGGGGACTTTGTTATACTCTATCCGGGGGACTTTGTTATACTCGATCAGGATCTTTATTGCTCTCTATCAGGGGCCTTTGTTATACTCGATCAGGGATCTTTGTTATACTCGTTCTGGGGGCTTTGTTATACTCGGTCAGGTGACTTTGTTATACTCGATGAGGGGGCTTTGTTATACTCTATCAGGGGACTTTGTTATACTCGATCAGGGATCTTTGTTATACTCGTTCAGGGGACTTTGTTATACTCGATCAGGGGACTTTGTTATACTCGATGAGGGGGCTTTCATATACTTGATCAGGGGACTTTGTTATACTCGATCAGGGGACTTTGTTATACTCGATCAGGGGAATTTGTTATACTTGATCAGGGGCTTTTGTTATACTCGATGAGGCGGCTTTGTTATACTCGATGAGGGGACTTTGTTATACTTGTTCAGGGGTCTTTGTTATACTCGATCAGTGGACTTTGTTATATTTGATAAGGGGACTTTAATATACTCGATCAGGGGACTTTGTTATACTCGATCAGGGGGCTTTGTTATACTCTATCAGGGGACTTTGTTATACGCGATGAGGAGACTTTCTTATTCTCAATCAAGGGACTTTGTTATACTGGATGAGTGGACTTTGTTATACTCGATCAGGGAATTTAATATACTCGATCAGGGGAATTTGCTATTCTCGATGAGGGGCCTTTGTTATACTCGATGAGGGGACTTTCTTACACTCGATCAGGGGAATTTGATATTTTCGATGAGGGGGCGTTGTTATACTCGATCAGTGGACTTTATTATACTCGATCAGTGGACTTTGTTATACTCGATCTGGGGACTTTGTTATACTCGATCAGGTGACTTTGTTATACTCGATCAGGGGACTTTGTTATAATCGATTAGGGGGCTTTGTTATACTTGATCAGGGGACTTTTTTATTCTAGATCAGTGGACTTTGCCTTACTCGATCAGGGAACTTTGTTATACTCTATCAGGGGACTTTGTTATACTCGATCAGGGAACTTTGTTGTACTCGATGAGGGGCCTTTGTTATACTCGATAAGGGGACTTTGTTATACTCGATGAGGGGACTTTTTATACTCGATCAGAGGGCTTTGTTATACTCGATAACGGGCCTTTGTTATACTCGATGAGGGGACTTTGTTATTCTCACTTAGGGGAATTTGTTATACTTGATCAGGGGACTGTTATACTCGATCAGGGGATTTTGTTATACTCGAATAGGGGCTTTGTTATTCTTGATTAGAGGACTTTGTTATACTCGATTAGGGGCCTTTGTTGTACTCGATGAGGGGCCTTTGTTGTACTCGATGAGGGGCCTTTGTTGTACTCGATCACGGGACTTTGTTATACTCGATCAGGGGCCTTTATTACACTCTATCAGGAAACTTTGTTATACTCGATAAGGGGCCTTTGTTATACTCGATCAGGGATCTTTGTTATACTCGTTCAGGGGTCTTTGTTATACTCGGTCATGTGACTTTGTTATACTCGATGAGGGGGCTGTGTTATAATTTCATCAGGTAATTCTTTGTTATACTCGATCAGGGGACTTTGTTATACTCGATAAGGGACTTTTGTTATACTCGATCAGGGGAATTTGTTATACTCGATCAGGGTACTTTGTTGTACTCGATTAGGAAACTTTGTTATACTCGATCAGGGGACTTTGTTATACTCGATCAGGGGACTTTGTTACACTCGATTAGGGGCTTTGTTATACTCGATAAGGGACTTTTGTTATACTCGATCAGGGGAATTTGTTATACTCGATCAGGGGACTTTGTTATACTCGATCAGGGGACTTTGTTATACTCGATCAGGGGACTTTAATATACTCGATCAGGGGACTTTGCTATACTCGATGAGGGGCCTTTGTTATACTCGATTAGGGGCCTTTGTTATATTCGATCAGGGGACTTTGTTATACTCAATCTGGGGACTTTCTTCTACTCGATCAGTGGCCTTTGTTATACTCGATCGGGGACTTTGTTATACTTGATCAGGGGACTTTGTTAACTCGATCAGGGGCCTTTGTTATATTCGATGAGGAGCCTTTGTTATACTCGATCAGGGGACTTTGTTATACTCGATAAGGGTACATCAGTGCGGATCTTTTGTTACACTCGATCAGGGCCTTTTGTTATATTCGATCAGGGACTTTGTTATACCAATCTGGGCCTTTGTTATACTCGCGATCGCGGCCTTTGTTATACTCGATCGGGGACTTTGTTATACTTGATCAGGGGACTTTGTTAACTCGATCAGGGGACTTTGTTATATTCGATGAGGAGCCTTTGTTATACTCGATCAGGGGACTTTGTTATACTCGATGAGGGGTCTTTGTTGTACTCGATCAGGGGGCTTTGTTGTACTCGATCAGGGGCATTTGTTATACTCGATAAGGGGCCATTGTTATACTCGATCAGGGGACTTTGTTATACTCGATAAGGGGACTTTATTATACTCGATGAGGGGCTTTGTTATACCTGAACAGGGGACTTTGTTATACTCGATCAGGGGACTTTGTTATTCTCGATCAAGGGGCTTTGTTATACTCGATCAGTGGACTTTGTTATACTCGATCAGGGGACTTTGTTATGCTCGACCAGGGGCCTTTGTTGCACTCGATGAGGGGCCTTTGTTGTACTCGATCAGGGGCCTTTGTTATACTCGATATGGGGCCTTTGTTATACTCGATTAGAGGACTTTGTTATACTCGATCAGGGGGCTTTGTTATTCTCGAGCAGGGAACTTTATTATACTCGTTCAGGGGGCTTTGTTATACTCGTTCAGGTGACTTTGTTATACTCGATCAGGGGAATTTGTTATACTCAATTTGGGGACTTTAATATACTCGATCAGGGGACTTTGCTATACTCGATCATGGGGCTTTGTTAAACTCGATAAGGGGCCTTTGTTATACTCGATGAGGGGACTTTGTTATTCTCGATTTGGGGAATTTGTTATACTTGATCAGGGGATTTTGTTATACTCGATCAGGGGATTTTGTTATACTCGATGAGGGGCTTTGTTATTCTTGATGAGGGGACTTTGTTATACTTGATCAGGGGACTTTGTTATACTCGATCAGGGGATTTTGTTATACTCGATGAGGGGACTTTTTATACTCGATCAGTGGAATTTGTTATACTCGATCAGGGGATTTTGTTATACTCAATAAGGGGACTTTTTATACTCGATCAGTGGAATTTGTTATACTCGATGAGGGGCTTTGTTATTCTTGATGAGGGGACTTTGTTATACTCGATCAGGGGCCTTTGTTGTACTCGATGAGGGGCCTTTGTTGTACTCGATCAAGGGCCTTTGTTGTACTCGATCACGGGACTTTGTTATACTCGTAGAGGGGGCTTTGTTATACTCGGTCAAGTGACTTTGTTATACTCGATGAGGGGGGCTTTGTTAGCCCCGGTCAAGCGGATTCTTGTTATACCTGATGAGGGGGCTTTGTTATACTCGCTTATTAGGGGATTCTTGCTATACTCGATCAGGATCTTGTTATACCTGTTCAGATATTCCTGTACCGGATCAGGGAATTCTATATTTTCTGATCAGGGCTTTGTTGTTCGATCAGGGGAATTTGTTATTTTCGATCAGGGATCTTTGTTATACTCGTTCAGGGGATATTCTTACACTCGATCAGGGGAATTTGTTATTTTCGATCAGGGGGCTTTGTTATACTCGATTAGGGGACTTTGTTATACTCGATCAGGGGACTTTGTTATACCCGATCCGTGGACTTTGTTTTATTCGATCAGGGGACTTTGTTATGCTCGATCAGGGGACTTTGTTATACTCGATCAGGGGTCTTTGTTATACTCGATCAGGGGACTTTGTTATACTCAATCAGGGGACTTTGTTATACTCTATCAGGGGACTTTGTTATACTCGATGAGGGGGCTTTATTATACTTGATCAGGGGACTTTGCTATACTCGATCACGGGCCTTTGTTGTACTCGATAAGGGGCCTTTGTTATACTCGATCAAGGGACTTTGTTATACTCGATGAGGGGACTTTTTTATACTCGATCAGGGGAATTTGTTATACTCGATCAGGGGACTTTGTTATACTCGATCAGGGGACTTTGTTATACTCGATTATGGGACTTTGTTATAGTTGATGAGGGCAGTTCAGTGGACTTTGTTATACTCGATCAGGGGACTTTAATATAATCGATCAGGGTACTTTGCTATACTCGATGAGGGGCCTATGTTATACTCGATCAGGGGACTTTGTTATACGCAACTAGGGGACTTTGTTTTACTCGATCAGGGGACTTTGTTATACACAACCAGGGGACTTTGTTATACTCGATCAGGGGCCTTTGTTATACTCGATCAGGGGACTTTGTTATACTCAATCTGGGGACTTTGTTATACTCGATCAGTGGCCTTTGTTATATTCGATCGGGACTTTGATATACTCGATCAGGGGACTTTGTTATATTCTATGAGGAGCCTTTGTTATACTCGATCAGGCGAATTTGTTATACTCGATCAGGGGTCATTGTTGTACTCGATCAGGGGGCTTTGTTGTACTCGATCAGGGGCCATTGTTATACTCGATAAGGGGCCATTGTTATACTCGATCAGGGGACTTTGTTATACTCGATAATGGGACTTTGTTATACTCTATGAGGGGCTTTGTTGTACTCGATCAGGGGCCATTGTTATACTCGATAAGGGGCCATTGTTATACTCGATCAGTGGACTTTGTTATACTCTATCAAGGGACTTTGTTATACTCGATGAGGGGCCTTTCTTTTACTCTATCAGGGGACTTTGTTATACTGGATCTGGTGACTTTGTTATACTCGATCAGTTTTCTTTGTTATTCTTGATCAGGGGACTTTGTTTTACTCCACCCGGGGCCTTTGTTGTACTCGATCAGGGGCCTTTGTTATACTCGATAAGGGGCAGTTGTTATACTCGATTAAGGGACTTTGTTATACTCGATCAGGGGACTTTGTTATACGTGATCAGTGCCCTTTGTTATACTCGATGAGGGGGCTTTGTTATACTCGATGAGGGGACTTTTTATACTCGATCAGGGGACTTTGCTATACTCGATCAGGGGACTTTGCTATACTCGATTAGGGGGCTTTGTTATACTCGATAAGGGGCCTTTGTTATGCTCGATGAGGGGACTTTGTTATTCTCACTTAGGGGAATTTGTTATACTTGATCAGGGGACTGTTTTACTCGATCAGGAGATTTTGTTATACTCGAATAGGGGCTTTGTTATTCCTGATGAGGGGACTTTGTTATACTCGATCAGGGGCCTTTGTTGTACTCGATCAGGGGCCTTTGTTGTACTCGATCAGGGGCCTTTGTTGTACTCGATGACGGGACTTTGTTATACTCGATCAGGGGCCTTTATTACACTCGATCAGGAAACTTTGTTATACTCGATAAGGGGCATTTGTTATACTCGATCAGGGATCTTTGTTATACTCGTTCAGGGGGCTTTGTTATACTCGGTCATGTGACTTTGTTATACTCGATGAGGGGGCTGTGTTATACTCTATCAGGGGACTTTGCTATACTTGATCAGGGAAGTTTGTTATACTCGATAAGGGGCCTTTGTTATACTCGATGAGGGGACTTTGTTATACTCGATCAGGGGAATTTGTTATACTCGAACAGGGGACTTTGTTTTACTCGATCAGGGGACTTTGTTATACTCGATAAGGGGACTTTGTTATAGTTGATCAGGGCAGATCAGTGGACTTTGTTATACTCGATGAGGGACTTTAATATAATCGATCAGGGTACTTTGCTATACTCGATGAGGGGCCTATGTTATACTCGATCAGGGGACTTTGTTATACGCAATCAGGGGACTTTGTTTTACTCGATCAGGGGCCTTTGGTATACTCGATCAGGGGACTTTGTTATACACAAACAGGGGACTTTGTTATACTCGATTAGGGGCCTTTGTTATACTCGATCGGGGGACTTTGTTATACTCAATCTGGGGACT
>NW_024712153.1:0-9221 GCF_018991925.1 Homarus americanus | reverse complement strand
ACTACAGAAAGTATCTACAAGGATAGGTCCTGGCAGGGATAGAGGCACACTCACTACAGAAAGTATCTACAAGGATAGGTCCTGGCAGGGATAGACGCACACTCACTACAGAAAGTATCTATAAGGAGAGGTCCTGGCAGAGATAGAGGTACACTCACTACAGAAAGTATCTACAAGGATAGGTCCTGGCAGGGATAGAGGCACACTCACTACAGAAAGTATCTACAAGGATAGGTCCTGGTAGGGACAGAGGAACACTCACTACAGAAAGTATCTACAAGGATATGTCCTGGTAGGGACAGAGGAACACTCACTACAGAAAGCATCTACAAGGATAGGTCCTGGGCAGGGACAGAGGCAATAATTTCACTCACAGAAAATTATCTACAAGGATAGGGTCCTGATAGGACAAGAGGAACACTCACTACAGAAAGTATCTACAAGGATAGGTCCTGGCAGGGATAGAGGAACATTCACTACAGAACGTATCTACAAGGATAGGTCCTGGCAGGGATAGAGGAACACTTACTACAGAAAGTATCTACAAGGATAGGTCCTGGCAGGGATAGAGGTAACTCAATACAGAACGTATCTACAAGGATAGGTCCTGGCAGGGATAGAGGTAACTCAATACAGAAAGTATCTACAAGGATAGGTCCTGGTAGGGACAGAGGAACACTCACTACATAAAGTATCTAGGATAGGTCCTGGAAGGGACAGAGGTACACTCACTACAGAAAGTATCTACAAGGATAGGTCCTGGTAGGGATAGAGGCACACTCACTTCAGAAAGTATCTACAAGGATAGGTCCTGGCAGGGATAGAGGAACACTCACTACAGAAAGTGTCTACAAGGATAGGTCCTGGCAGGGATAGAGGCACACTCACTACAGAAAGTATCTACAAGGATAGGTCCTGGTAGGGACAGAGGCACACTCACTACAGAAAGTATCTACAAGGATAGGTCCTGGCAGGGATAGAGGTACACTCACTACAGAAAGTATCTACAAGGATAGGTCCTGATAGGGACAGAGGCACGCTCACTACAGAAAGTATCTACAAGGATAGGTCCTGGCAGGGATAGAGGTACACTCACTACAGAAAACATCTACAAGGATAGGTCCTGATAGGGACAGAGGCACACTCACTACAGAAAGTATCTACAAGGATAGGTCCTGGCAGGGATAGAGGTACACTCACTACAGAAAGTATCTACAAGGATAGGTCCTGATAGGGACAGAGGCACACTCACTACAGAAAGTATCTACAAGGATAGGTCATGGCAGGGATAGAGGTAAACTCACTACAGAAAGTATCTACAAGGATAGGTCCTGGTAGGGACAGAGGAACACTCACTACAGAAAGTATCTACAAGGATAGGTCCTGGCAGGGATAGAGGTACACTCACTACAGAAAGTATCTACAAGGATAGGTCCTGGTAGGGACATAGGCACACTCACTACAGAAAGTATCTACAAGGATAGGTCCTGGCAGGGATAGAGGTACACTCACTACAGAAAGTATCTACAAGGATAGGTCCTGATAGGGACAGAGGCACACTCACTACAGAAAGTATCTACAAGGATAGGTCCTGGTATGGACAGAGGAACACTCACTACGGAAAGTATCTACAAGGATAGGTCCTGGTAGGGATAGAGGAACACTACTACGGAAAGTATCTGCAAGGATAGGCCCTGGCAGGGATAGAGGCACACTCACTACGGCAGAAAGTATCTGTAAGCAGGTCCTGACAGGGATAGGGGAGAAGCACCTACTACAGAAAGTATCTACAAGGACAGGTTCTGCAGGACAGAGAGGCACACCCTACCAGAGTATCTACAAGGATAGGTCCTGGCAGGACAGAGTGCACACCACTACAGAAAGTATCTACAAGGATAGGTCCTGCAGGGATAGAGGCACACTCTCACTGAAGCAGAAAGTACCCCACATGATAGGTCCTGGTAGGGAGAGAGGAACACTCACTACATAAAAGTATCTAGAAGGATAGGTCCTGGAAGGGACAGAGGTACACTCACTACAGAAAGTATCTACAAGGATAGGTCCTGGCAAGGATAGAGGTACACTTATTACAGAGAGTATCTACAAGGATAGGTCCTGGCAGGGAAAGAGGCACACTCACTACAGAAAGTATCTACAAGGAGAGGTCCTGGCAGGGATAGAGGTACACTCACTACAGAAAGTATCTACAAGGATAGGTCCTGGCAGGGATAGAGGTACACACACTACAGAAAGTATCTATAAGGATAGGTCCTGGCAGGGATAGAGGTACACTCACTACAGAAAGTATCTACAAGGATAGGTCCTGGCAGGGATAGAGGCACACTCACTACAGAAAGTATCTATAAGGAGAGTAAGTCCTGCAGGGATAGAGGTACACTACCACAGAAAGTATTCACAAGGATAGGTCCTGGCAGGGATAGAGTGCACACTCACAGAAAGCATCTACAAGGATAGGTCCTGCAGGATAGAGGCACACCACTACAGAAAGTATCTACAAGGAGAGGTCCTGGCAAGGATAGAGGTACACCTACCACAGAAAAAGTATCTAAGGGGCGATAGGTCCTGGGCAGGGACAGAGTACACCACACAGAAAAAGTATCTATAAGGATAGGTCTCAGGACAGAGGCACACTACTACAGAAAGTATCTACAAGGATAGGTCCTGCAGGGATAGAGGCACACCTCACTACAGAAAGAGCTCCATAAGGAGAGGTCCCTGGGGATAGAGGTGGCACACTCCACTACAGAAAGTATCTACAAGGATAGGTCTTGTCAGGACAGAGGCACACCTTCACCAAGAAAGTATCTACAAGGATAGGTCCTGGCAGGGATAGAGGTACACTCACTACAGAAAGTATCTACAAGGATAGGTCCTGGCACGGATAGAGGTACACTCACTACAGAAAGTATCTACAAAGATAGGTCCTGGCAGGGATAGAGGTACACTCACTACAGAAAGAATCTACAAGGATAGCTCCTGGCAGGGATAGAGGAACACTCACTACAGAAAGTATCTACAAGGATAGGTCCTGGCAGGGATAGAGGTACACTCACTACAGAAAGTATCTACAAGGATAGGTCCTGGGTATGGACAGAGGAACACTCACTACAGAAAGTATCTAGGATAGGTCCTGGCAGGGATAGAGGTACACTCACTACAGAAAGTATCTACAAGGATAGGTCCTGGTAGGGACAGAGGCACACTCACTACAGAAAGTATCTACAAGGATAGGTCCTGGTAGGGACAGAGGCACACTCACTACAGAAAGTACCTACAAGGATAGGTCCTGGTAGGGACAGAGGAACACTCACTACATAAAGTATCTAGAAGGATAGGTCCTGGAAGGGACAGAGGTACACTCACTACAGAAAGTATCTACAAGGATAGGTCCTGGTAGGGACAGAGGCACACTCACTACAGAAAGTATCTACAAGGATAGGTCCTGGTAGGGACAGAGGCACACTCACTACAGAAAGTATCTACAAGGATAGGTCCTGGTAGGGATAGAGGCACACTCACTTCAGAAAGTATCTACAAGGATAGGTCCTGGCAGGGATAGAGGAACACTCACTACAGAAAGTGTCTACAAGGATAGGTCCTGGCAGGGATAGAGGCACACTCACTTCAGAAAGTATCTACAAGGATAGGTCCTGGTAGGGACAGAGGCACACTCACTACAGAAAGTATCTACAAGGATAGGTCCTGGCAGGGATAGAGGTACACTCACTACAGAAAGTATCTATAAGGATAGGTCATAGTAGGGATAGAGGCACACTCACTTCAGAAAGTATCTACAAGGATAGGTCCTGGCAGGGATAGAGGAACACTCACTACAGAAAGTGTCTACAAGGATAGGTCCTGGCAGGGATAGAGGCACACTCACTTCAGAAAGTATCTACAAGGATAGGTCCTGGTAGGGACAGAGGCACACTCACTACAGAAAGTATCTACAAGGGTAGGTCCTGGCAGGGATAGAGGAACACTCACTACAGAAAGTATCTACAAGGATAGGTCCTGGCAGGGATAGAGGCACACTCAATTCAGAAAGTATCTACAAGGATAGGTCCTGGTAGGGACAGAGGCACACTCACTACAGAAAGTATCTACAAGGATAGGTCCTGGCAGGGATAGAGGTACACTCACGACAGAAAGTATCTACAAGGATAGGTTTTGGCAGGGACAGAGGCACACTCACTACAGAAAGTATCTACAAGGATAGGTCCTGGCAGGGATAGAGGCACACTCACTACAGAAAGTATCTACAAGGATAGGTCGTGGCAGGGATAGAGGTACACTCACTACAGAAAGTATCTACAAGGATAGGTCCTGGCAGGGATAGAGGCACACTCACTACAGAAAGTATCTACAAGGATAGGTCCTGGCAGGGATAGAGGCACACTCACTACAGAAAGTATCTATAAGGAGAGGTCCTGGCAGGGATAGAGGTACACTCACTACAGAAAGTATCTACAAGGATAGGTCCTGGCAGGGATAGAGGCACACTCACTACAGAAAGTATCTACAAGGATAGCTCCTGGCAGGGATAGAGGCACTCACTACAGAAAGTATCTACAAGGATAAGTCCTGGTAGGGACAGAGGAACACTCACTACAGAAAGTATCTACAAGGATAGGTCCTGGCAGGGATAGAGGTACACTCACTACAGAAAGTATCTACAAGGATAGGTCCTGATAGGGACAGAGGCACACTCACTACAGAAAGTATCTACAAGGATAGGTCCTGGCAGGGATAGAGGTACACTCACTACAGAAAGTATCTACAGGGATAGGTCCTGGCAGGGACAGAGGCACACTCACTACAGAAAGTATCTATAAGGATAGGTCCTGGCAGGGACAGAGGCACACTCACTACAGAAAGTATCTACAAGGATAGGTCCTGGCAGGGACAGAGGCACACTCACTACAGAAAGTATTTATAAGGATAGGTCCTGGCAGGGATAGAGGCACACTCGCTACAGAAAGTATCTACAAGGATAGGTCCTGGCAGGGATAGAGGTACACTCACTACAGAAAGTATCTACAAGAATAGGTCCTGGCAGGGATAGAGGTACACTCACTACAAAAAGTATAAACAAGGATAGGTCCAGGCAGGGATAGAGGTACACTCATTACAGAAAGTATAAACAAGGATAGGTCCAGGCAGGGATAGAGGTACAATCACTACAGAAAGTATCTACAAGGATAGGTCCTGGCAAGGATAGAGGAACACTCACTACAGAAAGTATCTACAAGGATAGGTCCTGGCAGGGATAGAGGTACACTCACTACAGAAAGTATCTACAAGGATAGGTCCTGGCAGGTATAGAGGAACACTCACTACAGAAAGTATCTAGAAGAATAGGTCCTGGCAGGAAGAGAGGAACACTCACTACAGAACGTATCTAAAAGGATAGGTCCTGGCAGGGATAGAGGAACACTCACTACAGAAAGTATCTACAAGGATAGGTCCTGGCAGGGATAGAGGAACACTCACTACAGAAAGTGTCTACAACGATAGGTCCTGGCAGGGATAGAGGCACGCTCATTTCAGAAAGTATCTACAAGGATAGGTCCTGGTAGGGACAGAGGCACACTCACTACAGAAAGTATCTACAAGGATAGGTCCTGGCAGGGATAGAGGTACACGCACTACAGAAAGTATCTACAAGGATAGGTCCTGGTAGGGATAGAGGCACACTCACTTCAGAAAGTATCTACAAGGATAGGTCCTGGCAGGGATAGAGGAACACTCACTACAGAAAGTGTCTACAAGGATAGGTCCTGGCAGGGATAGAGGCACACTCACTTCAGAAAGTATCTACAAGGATAGGTCCTGGTAGTGTAGTGATGGGTTGTCAGACCACAGCTTACATCGCGAGGAAAGCCAGACTTGACCCGACATTAGCCGAGGTCAAAAGTATAGGGTAACTCTGCGGTTGACCAAGGATTGTAAATCAGCCTAGCTCCCCTCCCATGTGACATGTGGCCCCAACAAAACATGTAAGAAGGCACCAGCCGACTCTCTTCCAATATACAATAACCTACTCTCTGAACAAAGGCCGGACATGACCTCACATTAGCCAGGTCAAATGTAACCCTTGGAGCCCAACTCAAGGGGCCACAAATCAACCAGGGCCTCTCGTGTCACACGGCCCCACCTGATGACTTCTCCTTAGATACTGCACATGATGTTACTGTCTACTTTAAATGTATCATCAGTTCTCTGAGCATGAAAGCTTTGGTCTTGGCAGGAGGTGTAGTGATGGGTTGTCAGACCACAGCTTACATCGCGAGGAAAGCCAGACTTGACCCGACATTAGCCGAGGTCAAAAGTATAGGGTAACTCTGCGGTTGACCAAGGATTGTAAATCAGCCTAGCTCCCCTCCCATGTGACATGTGGCCCCAACAAAACATGTAAGAAGGCACCAGCCGACTCTCTTCCAATATACAATAACCTACTCTCTGAACAAAGGCCGGACATGACCTCACATTAGCCAGGTCAAATGTAACCCTTGGAGCCCAACTCAAGGGGCCACAAATCAACCAGGGCCTCTCGTGTCACACGGCCCCACCTGATGACTTCTCCTTACATCTCAGAAACTCCAGTCTGACCCGACGTTTGGGAGGTCAAGTGTAGGGGAACTCTCACGGTTGCTCTCCCAATATACACACGGCCCCACCTGATGACTTTCCCAGATAGTTCTGAAAAGTCCAGACATGACCTCACATTTGCGAGGTCAAATGTAAGGAGACCCTTCGCCGCCCCCCCCCCGGCCAGCTGAACCTGACGGCTCGCATCCCAATATATAGGACGTCCTGGTCCTCCCTCGAGGGATTCGCAGAGAGGGAGTTGTCTTGTAACAAGGTGGCCAGCTACTACACCACCAGGCCTGCTCGAGAGAAGTCAAGGGCCGGAGGCAAGTCGCCTCCGGTCAGGACCGAGACTTCCCTCCGGCGCCCAGCTAAGCAGTCTCCCATAGAGACAACCCAGGACTACCTGCTAGGCCTCCCCTAGGTCACGTGAGTGTTTGTCAGAGCTTTCCATGGGATGAGTTACCTACGTGGGAAGTGTATTCATTTCATGTTCGTGTCCGAGAATCAGAGTGTCTAGTAACGTAATATGATGTCCTAGAAACGTAAATATAATGTCCTAGTAACTTCAATAGAAGGTGTTATTAATGTGTCCATGTCATGTTCGTAATTAATAAAAAGTTGTAACGAAGCAGTGTTTGAGAAGTCGCCTTTAAGAACGTAATAGATGTGTATTGACGTTGTAAGACACGACCAGTGTACGATAAGAGTAAATAACTATCACGGCCACGCTACCAAAGTCTTCCTCTTTTTATACTCTTATACTATCAATATTCTATTTATATGTAATCTTCTTCTTGTGAATATTTTGTCTCATTACAGTAGGGAGAGAGGCACACTCACTACAGAAAGTATCTACAAGGGTAGGTCCTGGCAGGGATAGAGGAACACTCACTACAGAAAGTATCTACAAGGGTAGGTCCTGGCAGGGATAGAGGTACACTCACTACAGAAAGTATCTACAAGGGTAGGTCCTGGCAGGGATAGAGGAACACTCACTACAGAAAGTATCTACAAGGGTAGGTCCTGGCAGGGATAGAGGAACACTCACTACAGAAAGTATCTACAAGGATAGGTCCTGTCAGGGATAGAGGCACACTCAATTCAGAAAGTATCTACAAGGATAGGTCCTGGTAGGGACAGAGGCACACTCACTACAGAAAGTATCTACAAGGATAGGTCCTGGCAGGGATAGAGGTACACTCACGACAGAAAGTATCTACAAGGATAGGTTTTGGCAGGGACAGAGGCACACTCTCTACAGAAAGTATCTACAAGGATAGGTCCTGGCAGGGATAGAGGCACACTCACTACAGAAAGTATCTACAAGGATAGGTCCTGGCAGGGATAGAGGTACACTCACTACAGAAAGTATCTACAAGTGCAGGGTCCTGCAGGATAGGAGAACACCACTACAGAAAGCATTCACAAGGATAGGTCCAGGCAGAGATAGAGGTACACTCACTACAGAAAGTATCTACAAGGATAGGTCCTGGCAAGGATAGAGGAACACTCACTACAGAAAGTATCTACAAGGATAGGTCCTGGCAGGGATAGAGGTACACTCACTACAGAAAGTATCTACAAGGATAGGTCCTGGCAGGGATAGAGGAACACTCACTACAGAAACTATCTAGAAGAATAGGTCCTGGCAGGAATAGAGGAACACTCACTACAGAACGTATCTAAAAGGATAGGTCGTGGCAGGGATAGAGGAACACTCACTACAGAAAGTATCTACAAGGATAGGTCCTGGCAGGGATAGAGGAACACTCACTACAGAAAGTATCTACAAGGATAGGTCCTGGCAGGGATAGAGGCACACTCACTTCAGAAAGTATCTACACGGATAGGTCCTGGTAGGGACAGAGGCACACTCACTACAGAAAGTATCTACAAGGATAGGTCCTGGCAGGGATAGAGGTTCACTCACGACAGAAAGTATCTACAAGGATAGGTCCTGGTAGGGGATGAGGGCACACTGCTGCAGTATCTACAGGATGGAATACAGCAGGGATAAGAATACTCACTACAGAAAGTATCTACAAGGAGAGGTCCTGGCAGGGATAGAGGTACACTCACTACAGAAAGTATCTACAAGGATAGGTCCTGGCAAGGATAGAGGTACACTCACTACAGAAAGTATCTATAAGGATAGGTCCTGGCAGGGATAGAGGTACACTCACTACAGAAAGTATCTACAAGGATAGGTCCTGGCAGGGATAGAGGCACACTCACTACAGAAAGTATCTACAAGGATAGGTCCTGGCAGGGATAGAGGTACACTCACTACAGAAAGTATCTACAAGGATAGGTCATGGCAGGGATAGAGGCACACTCACTACAGAAAGTATCTACAAGGATAGGTCCTGGCAGGGATAGAGGCACACTCACTACAGAAAGTATCTATAAGGAGAGGTCCTGGCAGGGATAGCGGTACACTCACTACAGAAAGTATCTACAAGGATAGGTCCTGGCAGGGATAGAGGCACACTCACTACAGAAAGTATCTACAAGGATAGGTCCTGGTAGGGACAGAGGAACACTCACTACAGAAAGTATCTACAAGGATAGGTCCTGGTAGGGACAGAGGAACACTCACTACAGAA
>NW_024712152.1:0-58131 GCF_018991925.1 Homarus americanus | reverse complement strand
GGTCGTTTGACCTGTGCCCGGATGGGCTAATTCCCGTAAAAAAAGGTAAGGTGGACACTGTAGTAAGGTGGACACTGTAATATGATGGTGACTGTAATAAGGATGAACACTGCAATATGGTGATCACTATAGTAAGGTGGACACTGTAATATGATGGTTCCTGTAGTAAGGAGGACACTGTAATAGGAAGGTTACTGTAATAGGATACTCACTGTAATATGATGATCTCTGTAGTAAGACGGTCACTTTAGTTAGGTGGACACTGTAATATGATGGTCACTGTAGTAAGACGGTTACCTTAGTAAGGTGGTCACTGTAGTAAGACGGTTACCTTAATAAGGTGGTCACTGTAATATGATGGTCAGTATTGGTCACTGTAGTAAGGTGGACACTGTAATATGATACTATGATGGAAACTAGGTAGTCAGCTCGTTCAAGGAACGCGTTCTTCATCATGTTTATTCTTTATCATCTTACATGTGTTATGTTATCTTATGTTGTTGTGATATGTATTGTTATATGTAATCTACATATATATAAAACAAAGTAGTATGTCTGTGTGTTTGTGTGTGTGTGTGTGACCGCACGAGAATCTCGGAAACTACTTTACTGATCTGTAGTGATGATGGATGGTGTTATATGTAGTGATGATGGATGGTATTATATGTAGTGATGATGGATGGTGTTATATGTAGTGATGATGGATGGTGTTATATGTAGTGATGATGGATGGTGTTATTTGTAGTGATGATGGATGGTGTTATATCTAATGATGATGGATGGTATTATATGTAGTGATGATAGATGATGTTATATGTAGTGATGGTGGGTGGTGATATATGTAGTGATGGTGGGTGGTTATATGTGGTGATGATGGATGGTGTTATATGTAGTGATGATGGATGGTGTTATATGTAGTGATGATGGATGGTGTTATATCTAATGATGATGGATGGTATTATATGTAGTGATGATAGATGATGTTATATGTATTGATGATGGATGGTGTTATATGTAGTGATGATGGATGGTGTTATATGTAGTGATGATGGGTGGTGTTATATGTAGTGATGACGGATGGTGTTATATGTAGTGATAATGGATGGTGTTATATGTAGTGATGATGGATGGAGTTATATGTAGTGATGATGGATGGTGTTATATGTAGTGATGATGGATGGTGTTATATGTAGTGATGATGGATGGTGTTATATGTAGTGATGATGGATGGTGTTATATGTAGTGATGATGGATGGTGTTATATGTAGTGATGATGGATGGTGTTATATGTAGTGATGATGGATGTGTTATATGTATATGTGTGATGATGGATGGTGTTATATGTAGTGATGATGGATGGTGTTATATGTAGTGATGATGGATGGTGTTATATGTAGTGATGACGGATGGTGTTATATGTAGTGATGATGGGTGGTGTTATATGTAGTGATGATGGATGGTGTTATATGTAGTGATGATGGATGGTGTTAAATGTAGTGATGGTGGATGGTGTTATATGAGTGTAGTAAGGTGGACACTGTAATAAGGTGGGAACTGTAGTAAGGTGGACATTGTATTATGATGGTCACTGTAGTAAGGTGGACACTGTAGTAAATTGGACACTGTAGTAAGGTGGCCAGTGTACTGAGGTGGACACTGTAGTAAGTTGGAGACTGTATTAAGATTGACTGTGTAGTAAGTTGGACACTGTAGTAAGGTGGACACTGTAGAAAGGTGGTCACTGATATATGATGGTCACTGTGGTAAGGTGGACACTGTAGTAAGGTGGACACTGTAGTAAGGTGGACACTGTAGAAAGGTGGTCACTGTAATATGATGGTCACTGTGGTAAGGTGGACACTGTAGTAAGTTGGACACTGTAATAAGGTGGACACTGTAGAAAGGTGGTCACTGTAATATGATGGTCACTGTGGTAAGGTGAACACTGTAGTAAGGTGGACACTGTAGTAAGTTGGACACTGTATTAAGGTGGCCAGTGTACTGAGGTGGACACTGTAGTAAGTTGGAGACTGTATAAAGGTGGACTGTAGAGTAAGGTGGACACTGTAGTAAGGTGGACACTGTAATATAATGATCACTGTAGTAAGGTGGACACTGTAGTAAGGTGGACACTGTAGCAAGGTGGACACTGTAATATGATGGTCACTGTGGTAAGGTGGACACTGTAGTAAGGAGGACACTGTAATATAATGATCACTGTAATAAGGTGGACACTATAGTAACTTGCACACTGTAGTAAGTTGGACACTGTATTAAGGTGGCCAGTGTACTGAGGTGGACACTGTAGTAAGTTGGAGACTGTATAAAGGTATACTGTGTAGTAAGGTGGACACTGTAGTAAGGTGGACACTGTAGTAAGGTGGACACTGTAGTAAGGTGGACACTGTAATATAATGATCACTGTAGTAAGGTGGACACTGTAGTAAAGTGGACACTGTAGTAAGGTGGACACTATAGTAACTTGCACACTGTAGTAAGGTGGACACTGTAGTAAGGTGGACACTGTAGTAAGGTGGACACTATAGTAACTTGCACACTGTAGTAAGGTGGACACTGTAGTAAGGTGCACACTGCAAGGTGACAGCAGTAAAACGGACACTATAGTAAGGTGCACACTGTAGTAGGTGGACACAAGGTGGACACTGTAGTAAGGTGGACATTATAGTATGGTGCACACTGTAGTAAGGTGGACACTGTGGTAAGGTGGACACTGTCGTTAGGTGGACACTATAGTATGGTGCACACTGTACTAAAGTGCACACTGTTGCAAGGTGGACACTGTAGTAAGGTGGACACTGTAGTAAGGTGGACACTATAGTAAGGTGGACACTGTAGTAACGTGGACACTATAGTAAGGTGCACACTGTAGTAAGGTGGATACTGTAGTAAGGTGCACACTGTAGTAAGGTGGACACTGTAGTAAGGTGGACACTCTGGCAATAAGGTGGACACTATACTAAGGTGGACACTGTAGTAAGGTGCACACTGTAGTAAAGGTGAATACTGTATTAAGGTGCACACTGTAGTAAGGTGGACACTGTAGTAAGGTGGACACTATAGTAAGGTGGACACTATAGTAAGGTGCACACTGTAGTAAGGTGGACACTGTAGTAAGGTGCACACTGTAGTAAGGTGGACACTGTAGTAAGGTGGACACTGTAGTAAGGTGGACACTGTAGTAACGTGGACACTATAGTAAGGTGCACACTGTAGTAAGGTGGAAACTGTAGTAAGGTGCACACTGTAGTAAGGTGGACACTGTAGTAAGGTGGACACTATATTAAGGTGTACACTATAGTAAGGTGGCCACTGTAGTAAGGAGGACACTATAGTAACGTGGACACTGTATTAAGGTGGACACTGTAATATGATGGTGACTGAAATAATGTGAACACTGTAATAATGTGGGCACTGTAGTAAGGTGGACACTGTATTATGATGGTCACTGTAGTAAGGTGGACACTGTAATAAGGCGGACGCTGTAATATGATGGTGACTGTAATAATGTGAACACTGTAATAATGTGGGAACCCTAGTAAGGTGGACACTGTATTATGATGGTCACTGTAGTAAGGTGGACACTGTAGTAAGATGGACACTGTAGTAAGGTGGCCAGTGTACTAAGGTGGACACTGTAATAATGTGGGAACTGTAGTAAGGTGGACACTGTATTATGATGGTCACTGTAGTAAGGTGGACACTGTATTATGATGGTTACTGTAGTAAGGTGGACACTGTAATAAGGTGGACACTGTAATATGATGGTGACTGTAATAATGTGAACACTGTAATAATGTGGGAACTGTAGTAAGGTGGACACTGTATTATGATGGTCACTGTAGTAAGGTGGACACTGTAGTAAGATGGACACTGTAGTAAGGTGGCCAGTGTACTAAGGTGGACACTGTAGTAAGTTGGAGACTGTATTAAGGTGGACTGTGTAGTAAGGTGAACACTGTAGTAAGGTGGACACTGTAGTAAGGTGGACACTGTAATATGATGGTCACTGTGGTAAGGTGGACACTGTAGTAAGGTGCACACTATAGTAACTTGCACACTGTAGTAAGGTGGACACTGTAGTAAGGTGGACACTGAAATATAATGATCACTGTAGTAAGGTGCACACAGTAGTATGGTGGACACTGTAGAATTATGGACACTGTAGTAAGGTGGACACTATAGTAACTTGCACACTGTAGTAAGGTGGACACTGTAGTAAGGTGGACACTGTAGTAAGGTGGACACTATAGTATGGTGCACACTCTAGTAAGGTGGACACTGTGGTAAGGCGGACACTGTAGTAAGGTGGACACTATAGTAAGGTGCACACTGTAGTAAGGTGGACACTGTAGTAAGGTGGACACTGTAGTAAGGTGGACACTATTGTATGGTGCACACTGTAGTAAGGTGGACACTGTGGTAAGGTGGACACTGTCGTAAGGTGGACACTGTAGTATGGTGCACACTGTCCTAAAGTGCACACTGTTGCAAGGTGGACACTGTAGTAAGGTGGACACTGTAGTAAGGTGGACACTATAGTATGGTGCACACACTGTAGGAAGGTGGACACTGTAGTAAGGTGGACACTGTGATAAGGTGGACTCTGTAGTAAGGTGGACACTGTAGTAAGGTGGACACTGTAGTAAGGTGGACACTGTAGTAAGGTGGACACTGTGGTAAGGTGGACACTGTGGTAGTGGACTCCTGTAGTGGGTGGACACTGTGGTGAGGTGGACTCTGTGGTAGGTGGACACTGTAGTAAGAGTTACACACTGTAGTAATGAGGACACTGTAATATGATGATCACTGTAAGGTGACACTGTAGTACGGGTGACACTGTAGTGGACACTGTAGTAAGGTGACTATAGTAAAGTGCAACACTGTAATGGGACACTATAGTAAGGTGACACTGTAGTAAGGTGGACACTGTAGTAAGGTGACACTGTAGTAAAGTGGACACTGTAGTAAGGTGACAATTATAAGGTACTGTAAGGTGACTATAGTAAGGACACTGTACTAAGGTGGACACTGTAATAAGGTGGACACTGTAGTAAGGTGACACTGTAGTAAGATGGACACAAGGAGGCCAGTGTACTAAGGTGACACTGTAATAATGTGAAACTGTAGTAAGGTGACACTGTATTATGATGGTCACTGTAGTAAGGTGAGACTGATTATGATGTTACTGTAGTAAGGTGGACACTGTAATAAGGTGGACACTGTAATATGATGGTGACTGTATATGTGAACACTGTAATAATGTGGGAACTGTACTAAGGTGGACACTGTATTATGATGGTCACTGTAGTAAAGAGTGGACACTGTAGTAAGATGGACACTGTAGTAAAGTTGCCAGTGTACTAAGGTGGACACTGTAGTAAGTTGGAACTGTGTAGGTGGACTGTGTAGTAAGGTGGACACTGTAGTAAGAGTGGACACTGTAGTAAGTGGACACTGTAATATGATGGTCACTGTGGTAAGGTGGACACTGTAGTAAGGTGCACACTAGTAACTTGCACACACTGTAGTAAAGTTGGACACTGTAGTAAGAGTGGACACAGAAATATAATGATCACTGTAGTAAAGGCACACAGTAGTATGGTGGACACTGTAGTATTATGGACACTGTAGTAAGGTGGACACTATAGTAACTGCACACTGTAGTAAAGAGTGGACACTGTAGTAAGGTGGACACTGTAGTAAGGTGGACACTATAGTATGGTGCACACTCTAGTAAAGGTGGACACTGTGGTAAAGCGGACACTGTAGTAAAATTGGACACTATGGTAAGATGCACAATAAGTGGACACTGTAGTAAAAGTAGACACTGTAGTAAGTGGACACTATTGTATAGTGCACACTGTAGTAAGGTGACACTGTGTAAAGTGGACACTGTCGTAAAGTGGACACTGTAGTATAGTGCACACTGTCCTAAAAGTACACACTGTTGCAAAGGTGGACACTGTAGTAAAATGAACCTGTAGTAAAATTGGACACTGTAGTAAGGTGACACTGTAGGAAAGGTGGACACTGTGGTAAGGTGGACACTGTAGTAAGGTGGACACTGTAGTAAAATTAGACACTGTAGTAAAATTGGACACTGTAGTAAAAATGAACACTGTAGTAAAAGTGGACACTGTGATAAAATTGGACACTGTAGTAAAATGAACTCTGTAAGTGAACACTGTAGTAAGGTGAACACTGTAGTAAAGAGTGGACACTGTAATACACTATGGTGAGCACTGTGTAATCACTGTAGTAAGGTGGACACTGTAGTAAAGTGGACACTGTGTAAGGTGGACACTGTAAAGTGAACACTGTGAGACACTGTATGATCACTGTAGTAGGTGGACACTGTAGTACAGTGGACACTGTAGTAAAGTGACACTGTAGTAAAAGTGGACACTATAGTAAGTGTGCACACTGTAGTAAGGTGGACACTATAGTAAAATTGGACACTGTAGTAATGGACACTGTAGTAAGGTGACACTGTAGTAAATTGGTCACTGTAGTAAGGTGGACACTATAGTAAGGTGGACACTGTAGTAAGGTGGACACTATAGTAAGGTGGACACTGCTAAAATTGGACACTGTATTAAGGTGAACACTGTAAAGTGAACACTGCAGTAAGGTGGACACTGTAGTAAGGTGGGCACTGTGTGAAGTCGTCACTATAGTAAGTGCACACTGTAGTAAAGGTGGACACTGTGTAAGGTGGACACTGTACTAAGTGAACATAAATATGATGGTCACTGTAGTGAGAGTGGACACTGTAGTAAAGGTGGACACTGTATTAAGTGGACACTGTGTAAGGTCGTCACTATAGTAAGGTGGACACTATAGTAAAGGTGGACACTATAGTAAAAGTGAACACTGTACTAAAGTTAGACACTATGATAAAGTGAACACTGTAGTAAGAGTCGTCACTATAGTAAAAGGTGGACACTATAGTAAGAGTGGACACTATAGTAAAGGTGGACACTGTGCTAATTAGACACTTAAAATATGATGGTCACTGTGGTGAGGTGGACACTGTAGTAAGAGTGGACACTGTAGTAAGGTGGACACTGTAGTAAGGTCGTCACTATAGTAAAGGTGGACACTATAGTAGGTGGACACTATAGTAAGGTGGACACTGTAGTGGGTGGACAATGTACTAATGTGGACACTGTAGTAAGGTTGACACTGTAGTAAGGTAGACACTATAGTAAAGGTGGACACTGTAGTAAAAGGTGGACACTGTAATAAGGTGGACACTGGTAAGGTGGACACTGTGGTAGGTGCACACTGTAGTAAAGGTGGACACTGTAGTAAGGTGGACACTGTAGTAAAGGTGGACACTGTAGTAAAGGTGGACACTATAGTAAGGTGGACACTGTAGTAAAGGTGGACACTGTAGTAAAGTGGACACTGTAGTAAGTGGACACTGTAGTAAGGTGGACACTGTAGTAAGTTGGACACTGTAGTAAAGTGGACACTGTATTAAGGTGGACACTCTAGTAAGAGTGGACACTATAGTAAGGTGGACACTGTAGTAAAATTAGACACTATAGTAAGAGTGGACACTGTACTAAGGTGGACACTGTAGTAAGGTAGACACTGTAGTAAGGTGGACACTGTACTAAGATGAACATAAATATGATGGTCACTGTGGTGAGAGTGGACACTGTAGTAAGGTGGACACTGTAAGAGTGCACACTGTATTAAAGAGTGAACACTATGTAGTAAAGTCGTCACTATAGTAAAGTCACACTGTAGTAAAATTGGACACTGTAGTAAGGTGGACACTGTACTAAGGTGGACACTTAAATATGATGGTCACTGTGGTAAATTGGACACTGTAGTAAGGTGGACACTGTATTAAGGTGAAACTGTAGTAAGGTCGTCACTATAGTAAAATTGGACACACTATGTAAAGGTGGACACTATAGTAAAGAGAGAGACACTTTACTAAGGTGAACTTATATAAGGTGACATAATGAGTAAGACACTGTAGTAAAAGTGGACACTGTAGTAAGTGAGCACTGTAATGGAGTCGTCACTATAATGAGGTGCACACTGTAGTAAAAGTGGACACTGTAGTAAAGTGGACACTGTACCAAGAGTGGACACTTAAATATGATGGTCACTGTGGTGAGGTGGACACTGTAGTAAAGGTGGACACTGTATTAAAGGTGGACACTGTAGTAAAGGTCGTCACTATAGTAAGGTGGACACTATAGTAAAGGTGGACACTATAGTAAGGTGGACACTGTAGTAAGGTGGACACTGTGTTAAGAATGGACTGTAGTAAGGTCGACACTATAGTAAGTGGACACTATAGTAGGTGGACACTATAGTAAAGGTGGACACTGTATGGACATAAATAAGATGGTCACTGTGGTGAGGTGGACACTGTAGTAAGGTGGACACTGTGTAGGTGGACACTGTAGTAAGGTCGACACTATAGTAAGGTGGACACTATAGTAAGGTGGACACTATAGTAAAGGTGGACACTGTAGTAAGGTGGACACTGTAATAAGGTGGACACTGTAGTAGAGTGGACACTGTAGTAAGGTGGACACTGTAGTAAGGTGGACACTGTGTGTGGAGTGGACATGTGTAGTGTGTGTAAGGTGGACACTGTAGTAAGGTGGACACTGTAGTAAGGTGGACACTGTGTAGAGTGGACACTGTAGTAAAGATTGGACACTATAGTAGATGCACTGTAGTAAGGTGGACACTATAGTAAGGTGGACACTATAGTAGGTGGACACTGTAGTGAGTGGACACTATAGTAAGGTGGACACTGTACTAAGGTGGACACTGTAGTAAGGTGGACACTATAGTAAGGTGGACACTGTACTAAGGTGGACATAAATATGATGGTCACTGTGGTGAGGTGGACACTGTAGTAAGGTGGACACTGTAGTAAGGTGCACACTGTATTAAAGGTGGACACTGTAGTAAGGTCGTCACTATAGTAAGGTGCACACTGTAGTAAGGTGGACACTGTGTAAGGTGGACACTGTACTAAGGTGGACACTTAAATATGATGGTCACTGTGGTGAGGTGGACACTGTAGTAAGGTGGACACTGTGTAAGGTGGAAACTGTAGTAAGGTCGTCACTATAGTAAGGTGGACACTATAGTAAGGTGGACACTATAGTAAGGGGGACACTTTACTAAGGTGGACACTGTAGTAAGGTTGACACTGTAGTAAGGTGGACACTGTAGTAAGGTGGACACTGTAGTAAGGTGGGCACTGTAGTAAGGTCGTCACTATAGTAAGGTGCACACTGTAGTAAGGTGGACACTGTAGTAAGGTGGACACTGTACTAAGGTGGACACTTAAATATGATGGTCACTGTGGTGAGGTGGACACTGTAGTAAGGTGGACACTGTATTAAGGTGGACACTGTAGTAAGGTCGTCACTATAGTAAGGTGGACACTATAGTAAGGTGGACACTGTAGTAAGGTGGACACTGTACTAAGGTGGACACTGTATTAAGGTGGACACTGTAGTAAGGTCGTCACTATAGTAAGGTGGACACTATAGTAAGGTGGACACTATAGTAAGGTGGACACTGTGCTTAGGTGGACATAAATATGATGGTCACTGTGGTGAGGTTGACACTGTAGAGTGGGCACTGTATTAAGGTGGACACTGTAGTAAGGTCGTCACTATAGTAAGGTGGACACTATAGTAAGGTGGACACTATAGTAAGGTGGACACTGTACTAAGGTGGACACTGTAGTAAGGTGGACACTGTAGTAAGGTGGACACTGTACTAAGGTGGACACTGTAGTAAGGTGGACACTGTAGTAAGGTGGACATAAATATGATGGTCACTGTGGTGAGGTGGACACTGTAGTAAGGTGGACACTGTATGAAGTGGACACTGTAGTAAGGTGGACACTATAGTAAGGTGCACACTGTAGTAAGGTGGACACTGTAGTAAGGTCGTCACTATAGTAAGGTGGACACTGTAGTAAGGTGGACACTGTAGTAAGGTGGACACTGTAGTAAGGTCGTCACTATAGTAAGGTGGACACTGTAGTAAGGTGGACACTGTAGTAAGTTGGACACTATAGTAAGGTGGACACTGTAGTAAGGTGGACACTGTAGTAAGGTGGACACTGTAGTAAGGTGGACACAGTAGTAACGTGGACACTGTTATATGATGGTGACTGTAATAATGTGAACACTAATAATGTGGGCACTGTAGTAAGGTGAACACTGTATTGTGATGGTCACTGTAGTAAGGTGGACACTGTAGTAAGGTGGGCACTGTAGTAAGGTGGACACTGTATTGTGATGGTCACTGTAGTAAGGTGGACACTGTAGTAAGTTGGACACTGTAGTAACGTGGACACTATAGTACGGTGCACACTATAGTAAGGTCGACACTGTAGTAAGGTGGACACTGTAGTAAGGTGGACACAGTAGTAACGTGGACACTATAGTACGGTGCACACTATAGTAAGGTGGACACTGTTATTTGATGGTGACTGTAATAATGTGAACACTAATAATGTGGGCACTGTAGTAAGGTGGACACTGTATTGTGATGGTCACTGTAGTAAGGTGGACACCGTAGTAACGTGGACACTATAGTACGGTGCACACTATAGTAAGGTGGACACTGTAGTAAGGTGGACACTATAGTAAGGTGGACACTGTATTAAAGTGGGCACTGTTATATGATGGTGACTGTAATAATGTGAACACTAATAATGTGGGCACTGTAGTAAGGTGGATACTGTATTGTGTTGGTCACTGTAGTAAGGTGGACACTGTAGTAAGTTGGACACTGTAGTCAGGTGGACAGTGTAGTAAGGTGGACACTATAGTAAGGTGGACACTGTAGTAAGGTGGACACTGTAATATGATGGTTACTGTGGTATGGTGGACACTGTAGTAAGGTGGACACTGTATTATGATGGTCACTGTAGTAAAGTGGACACTGTAATATGATGGTCATTGTAGTGAGGTGGACACTAAGAAGATGGACACTGTAGTAAGGTGGACACTGTAATATGATGGTCAGTGCAGTAAGGTGGACACTGTAATATGATTGTTCTCTGTTATATGGTGGTCACTGTAGTGCGGTGGACACTGTAGTTTGGTGGACACTGTAATATGATGGACACTGTAATATGGTGGTCACTGTAGTAAGGTGGACACTTTTATATGATGGTCACTGTAACATGGTGGGCACTGTAGTAAAGTGGATACTATAGTACAATTGTGACTGTAGTGCGGTGAACTCTGTATTATTAGGGTGTGTCATAGGAGGGAAGATCAGCTAAAACTAATGGCCCATCACTTTTTTGGTAGATTTTAGTGTATATAAACAGAAAATACTTTGTTTCAATATTTTGCAACCTTTTGCTAGGTAAATTTTAGCGTGAAATTTATCGAAAATCTAACGTACAGCTGCATTAGTGCATTACAATTAAATAGTGAACATTGCTTTCTGACTTCATTCTTTAACAACCCAACTAACAATATTTTTTTCTGTTTCAGATTCTGATGCATTTATAAGTTGATAATATTTGCGATGGCTGCTTGTGTCAGGACGAGGAACCAAAAATCGCCATCAGTCACTATCTTAAGGTCTGGGAGAGAGCTCCTGAAGTCAGAGTTGCCTACATTGAGATGCTTTGAGATAAGGTGTTTAATCAGGCAAATCAGTGAAAAGAAGACAGAACTTACACAAACAAAGGCAGCCCGCAGTAAGTATGACCAAAAGCTGTCTTGGCACAGTACACTCTGGCTAACGCTCAGTTCAAGCCTCCAGTCATAACAAGTCAGAAGAAGATTAGTGAGAGACTGCTAGCCAGTTGGGAAAAGGCAAGAGATATCTCTCTTGGGAGAGGAAAGCTTGCAGTTAAGGACAGCTTTGCCAAGCAACTGGACCAGTTATTTGACATAATTACTTGCAAGTGCCCAATTGTTCTCTGTCCTGAGTTTGGATGCGATCATGACTGTAAATCCGAGGCCCACATCTCCTGTATTTGCAAGCGTGAACTGAAGATTCCTGTGATCGAACTGGCATTTGTCAAAGCACAGAGAGAGAAGACTGGCAGTATAGGGGCTCTCATGATTTCTAGCCAAGATATTCCGGAGTCCAAGAGACAGGAGGCTGCCACAGAGACACAGAAGAGGAGAAGAGTTGCCGAGGAAAAGAGACTTGAGAAGGCCCAGGGTGAGGTAAAAAAGGCCGATGATTGGAGTCAAGCTGATTCAGAGTTTAATGACTTCCCCCATGGCTGATCCGAGTGCTGACCAGGAGAATGGTGACTTTGTCCCTAACCCAGAAAATAATGATCCCAAACCTTCCAGGCATAACATTCGAAATAGGAAAGATATCCCGAGCATAGCTCTGGCCAGCATGCGACACCACACTGGTCTCAGAGGAAACTGCAGAGATAGCAACAGCTGCCTGGATTGACGGTGGTTTGATAACACCTGATGATGTTCACCTGGTGATAGATCATAACAAAAGTAAGAGAGAGCTCGAAGAAACTTCTTGTCCAGTAACCTAGAAAGGAGTTTGAAATGGGGATAAGAAAAAATGGAATCAATTGTTTGTTCTTTGATGGGAGAAGGATGAAACTAAGAGATGATGTTCATGAAAGTTGGAGATTCTGACAAGTTGTTCCCTGCCATGGTGAAGGAGGAACACTACTCCTGCTGCAGTGAACCAGGAGGGGAAGTATTTGTGGCATTTCACTCCAGAAAAAGATGACATCAGGAAACCAGCTGAGATAGTGGCAGATAACATTGTGAACTGGCTCAGAGAGAGGAACGTAGACCAGACCCTGCAGGCCATTGGAGGGGACAGCACCAACACGAACACAGGGTGGCAAGGGGGGGTCATACAGTGAATAGAGCGGAAGATTGGGAGGAAGCTGGTCTGGAATGTTTGTGACCTCCACACCAACGAGTTGCCACTCAGACATACAGTCAGGAGGCTGGGATCAGCAGGACTGCTCAGAGCAACAGAGTGGTCTGGTCTCTTGGCAAGATGCTGGACTCTGCCACTGAGTTAGAAATAAATCCGAGCTTTGAAAAAATCACAGTTGGCCCTCCACTCGTTGAGCTTGCACATACTGTCATTGACGACCTGAGTACTGACCAGTACTATGGTTACATGATTTGCAGTGCCTGATAGACTTGCTTACCTGCAGATAGGTCCAGTCTCACATTCTAGGTGGCTCACAACGGCTCTCAGGTTCTGCAGAATTTGGGTCGCTCATAAACTGAAAGGGAACCAGCTTCACAACCTGAGACTTATTGTCCAATTCATCGTGAGTGTCTACTTGCAAATTGGTTCAACACCAAGGTCAAGTCATCGTTCTCCGAAGGTCCGAGGCATGCTCTTCCAGCTTGAGCTCCTGAGAGTCAGCCAAGGAAGGTTGTTCAGATTGTGGAGCAGACTGTGAGGAGATCTTCCTGGTATGCTCATCCCGAGGCAGTTCTGCAGACAATGCTCTGCAGTAAGGATGAGGAGGAGAGAAGAGTGGCAGTCAAAAAGATCTTGGATATGAGACTTATGAGAGGATCTGGGCATGACGAATCAGTTGGTGACGATTCCTTCAGGGTCAGGAAGACTCCTGAAGTCAATCTAGGTGCCAAGACCCTCACTGATCTCATAGATCTGGATAACATCCAGGCTGGCAGTGAGCCCCCTCTTACCTGCAGCCTCACCAATGTTCAAGTCAGAGCTTTCCTGGACAACCCCATGCATGTCCCTGCCTGGCCCTCGCACACCCAGAGTATAGAGCGTTGTGTACAGCAAGTGAGCGAGGCCAGCAGTCACGTGTACAGCCAGGAGAGGAGGGAAGGCTACATCCGAGCTCAGGTGGTCAGCAGGGAGGTGATGAGTAGAAACAGAAGCAAGAAAGACATGTTCTCTATGGTGTGCAGCAACACCGGGTCGTAGTAGTAAAACCGGTTTTTGTATTTGATGATTTTGTTTTCTAAAGGAATATTAAATTTAATAAATGTGTCAGATCATTCGTTTCACTATTCTGGATCATTTTCATCCTAATAAATTAACCTGATACATTTACTTTACTTTAAATAAGCTATTTAGTGGTGTTGGTAAAAGGGTGGGAATACTGAATTTTCATAGATTTCAAGTTAAAATTTACCTAGCAAAAAATGAAAACTTTTCAAATCTGAAGATATCACATGATTCTGCACATAGAACTACATCATTAATACCATGGGCCGATATTTCAAACTCAAAAAAAAAAAATTCGCCTCCGTATGACACACCCTACAGTGTAGTATGGTGGACACTGTAAAATGATCGTCACTGTAATATGGTGGACCACTGCAGTAACGTGGACACTGTAGTAAGGTGGAGACTGTCATATGATGGTCACTGTAATATGATGGTCACTGTAATATGATGCTCACTGTAGTAAGGTGGACACTGTAATATGATGATCACTGTAGTAAGGTTGACACTGTAATATGATGGTCACTGTAATATGATGTTCACCGTAGTAAGGTGGACACTGTAATATGATGATCACTGTGGTAAAGTGGACACTGTAGTAAGGTGGACACTGTAATATGATGCTCACTGTAGTAAGGTGGACACTGTAATATGATGATCAATGTAGTAAGGCACCTAAGGGCGCCACCGCCCGTCGCAGGGCCCCTGGGGCGCGCCACCGTTCCTGGCAGGGCCCGTGGGGGCGCCGCCACCCATGGCAGGGCAGTGGCACTTCCAGGGGCTCTTCCAGGGGCCCTCACAGGAGCGGCGTTGACCCCAGGTTCCATTGCAGGGTCCTTCCCGCGGGCAACGGTGCCCCAGGGGTCTTGACAGTGGCTGCGTTGTTGCAGTGGCCCTCCCAGGGGCGGCGGAACTCCCAGGGGCGGCAGAACTCCCAGGGGCCCTTCCAAGGGCGAAGGCGCCCTCAGGGGCCATCCCAAGGGCGGTGGCGCTATCAGAGACTCTTCCAGGGGACCTCCCATGGGCTGCAGCGACCACAGGGGCCCACGTACAGGCGGCGGCAACCTCAACGGCCATCCCAGAGGCGGCGACTTCCCCAGGGTCCATCCCAGAGGCGGTGGCGATCCCAGAGGACTTCTCAGGGTGGAAGGGACCTCAGGGGCTTTCCTATGGGCGGCGGAACTCCCAGGGGACCCCTTAATGGCGGCGTTGCCCCCAGGGGCCCTCGAGGGGCGGTGGTACCACCAGGAGCTCTCCCAGGTGCCCTAACAGGAGCGGCGGCGTCCCCAGAACCCCTCTCGGGGGTGAAGGCGATCCCAGGGGCACTACCAGGGGCGACGTAGCCCCCAGGGACCCTCCGAAGAGTGGTGGCAACCCCAGGGGCTCTCGCAGGGGCGGATGCGACCGCAGGCACCCTTTCAGGGGCGGCGGTGCCCTCAGGGGCCCTACCATGGGCGTTGGAGCTCTAGGGGTCCGCGCAGGGGCAACGCCCCCCTTCCTCCCAGGGACTCTCTTTAGAGGCAGCAACGCCCACAGGGGCCCTCTCAGGGACGGAGGTGCCTCTAGAGACCCTTCCGGGGGCAGTGGCGCAACTGGGCCCTCTAATGGGCGGTGGTTCCCTCAGGGGTGGCAGCGCTCTCAGAGGCTTTACTAGGGGCGGTGGTGCCCCTGTAATAGCCTCTGTCTTATAGGCAGAAGTATTATATAAATGGGTTAATTACATTAGACATATATACTTCATCACCCTCTGTAACTTTCCACTAGCTATGAGGTAATATGTTCAGAGCACGTGTTAAGGTGTGCCCACGGGAAGTCGCGTCACTCAGTGCTGAGCTAAGGCATTGAATAGCCGGCTTTCTGGCCACCTGATGCGGGCAGTAGTTTCATATCCTTGACTAGAGGAAGACGTTATTGAGACCCATCGTGGATGGTTCCGTCTTCCCTTGAGGGAGGACGGCGGATACATTTACGTTCTCCCTGACGGGTATTACAGGCACTCTTACTTAACCCCTCACCCCAACAGGACGTATTTTAGAAGAGCTATTTAATATAGACTCCATCCTCATTTAACACACATGGCTACAGTGATTAAGTTGCGGTGATAATCCTTTTTAAAAGTGTACATAGAAACCTTTTATAATAAACACAGAAAAGGATTTAACTTTTATCTATATTTTAGTATATCTAAAATATAAGGTAACGTGCTTCTCAAGTGACTGTTATAAGTGGTGGCAATTTCACCTCAACAGACTACACAGTTGGTAAAGGTAGAGATATTATGTTCTCCCCATAACTGTGTTATGTATCTGTTACAAAGAAGAAACCGTTATACCCCCAAGGGCCCTCCCAGGTGCTCTCTCAGGGGCGCTGTTACTCCCAGAGGACTTCCCAGGGGCGGTGGCGCTCCCAAGAGCCTGCCAGAGGCAATGGTGCCCCCAGGGCCTCTCCTTAGGGGCACTGACGCGCTCAGGGGCCCTCCCAGAGTCGGTGGCGCCTCCAGGAGCCCTGCCAGGGCCGGTGGTACTCCCAGAGGACCTCCCAGGGGCGGTGGCGCCCCCAAGAGCTCGACAGGGGCAACGGCACCCCCGGGGCCTCTCCTTAGGGGCAGCAGTGCCCCCAGGGGCCCTCCCAGAGGAGGTGGTGCCTCCAAGAACTCTTCCAGAGACGGTGGTGGCCCCAGGGGTGATGGCGGCCCCAGGGGCCCCGCCTAGGGGCAACAGCAACCCCAATGGTACTCCCATGGGAGGTGACGCTCCCAGGGGCGCTCCCATGGGTGTTGGCGACCACAGTGGCGGTTAGGATGCTAGGGGCCATCCCAAGGGTGGTGGCGCCACAAGAGGCAGCGGCGCCGTCAGGGGACCTCCCAGGATCGGCAGCGGCCCCGGGGGCTCTGCTAGGGGTGATGGAAGCCCCGAGAGCCTTCCCAGGGGCGGCAAAGCGCCCAGGGCCCCTGCCAGAGGCGTTGCAGCGGCGCCCCCAGGGTGCGCTCGCAAGGGCAGTAGCCTCCCCAGGGGCCCTGAGCGGGGCGTTGGCGCACCTAAGGGTATTTCCAGGGGCGGTGACGCCATCAGACGGCCACCCAGAAGCGGCGGCGACCCCAGGGACCCTCTCACAGGCAACGGCGACCAAAGAAGCTCTACCAGAGGCGGCGTCGACCCCTGGGGCCCTCCGAGGGGCGTCAGCGATCCCAGGTGCCATCCCAGGGATAGCGGGGACGCCAGGGTCCATCTCAGGGGCAACAGGGATCCCAGAGGCCCTCCCAGGGGCCCATCAAGGAGCGGCGGCGCCACCAGGGGGCCCTCCCAGGAGTAGCGGAATCCCAGGGGGTCTCACAAGGTTGGGAGAGCCCCCAGGGGCCCTACCAGAAGCGGTGGCGCGCCTAGGAGCCTTTCCAGGACAGCGGTGTTGCCAGGGATCGTCCCAGGGGCAGCGGCGCCCCAAGGGGCCCTCCCAGGGGTTGCGTCGCCCCAGGGACCCCCCCATGGACGGTGGCACCCCCAGGGGCCCTACCCGGGGCGGTAGCACCCGAACGGGCCCTCCCAGGGATGATGGCACCACCCGGGACCCTCCCAGGGGCAGTGCCACCCCCAGGAGCCCTCCCAGGGTAGGTGGCACCCCCAGGGGCACTTCCAGGGGCTGTGAAACCCCAGGGTTACTCCCTGGGGCGGTGGTACCCCAAGAGACTTTTCCAGGGTCAGTGTTTTCCCTAGGAGCACTCCGAGGAGCGGTGACATCCCCCTGCGTCCCTCTCAAGGGCACCGGCTCCTCCAAGGGCCCTCCAACGGGCGGTGGCATCCCCAGAGACCCTCCCAGTGTTTGTGGCACACCCAGGAGGCCCTTCCAGGAGCAATGGCACTCCCAGGGGCCCTTCCAGGAGTGTTAGCATCCCATAGGTCCTTCCAGGGTCGGTGGCACACCTAGGGGCTCTCCCATCGGCGACCCCAGAGCCAGCTGGGACCCCAGGGGCCCTCCCAGAGCCGGCGGCGCTCCCAGGGGCTCTACCAGGGGGGAGTGCGCTCCAGGGGCACACGCAGGGGCACTGCCAATGGAGGTGGCACCCCCAGGGGCCCTGCCAGGTGCGATGGTGGTCTCAGGAACCCTCCCAGGGGCGGTGGCGCCTCCAGGGTTCGTCCCAGGAGCAGCGGCGCCCGCAGGGACCCTCCCAAGGGTAGCGTCGCCCCAGGGGCCCTCCCAGAGGGATTGGTGCCCTAGGGGCACCCCCGAAGGCCCTGTCAATGGAGGTGGCAGCCCTAGGGGCCCTGCCAGGGATGGTGGTGGTCTCAGGGGCCCTCCCAGGGGCGGTGACACCCCCAGGGGCCCTACCAGGAGCGGTAGCATCCCCAGGTTTCCTATCAGGGGCGGGGGCACGACTAGGGGCCCTGTGAGGAGCGGTGGCACCCCCAGGGTCCTTCCAGGGGCGGTGGCACCCCCAACAGCCCTCCCACCGGCGACGCCAGGGTCCCTCCCAGGGGCAGCGGAGATACCAGGGGTCCTTCCAGGGGCGGTGGCCCTCCAAGAGGCGGCGGCGCCCCCAGGGGACCTTTCAGGGGGGTTTGCGCCCCAGTGGCACACGCAGGGGCTCTGCCAATAGAGGAGGCACCCCCAGGGGCGGTGGCGGTCTCAGAGGCCCTCCCAGGGCCAGTGGCGCCCTCAGAGGCCCTTCCAAGGGCGGAAGCGCCGCCAGGGTTCGTTCCAGGGGTAGCAGTGGCCCCAGGAACCCTCTCAAGGGCAGCGTCACCCCTGGTGCCTTTGCAGGGACAGAATCGTCCCAGAAGCCCTCCTAAAGGCAGCAGGGCCAACAGGGGCCCTCTCAGGTTTGGGGTTGCGCCCGTGGGGCCCTGCCAATAAAGGTGGCACCTTCAGGGGCCCTGCTAGGGGTGGTGGCGGCCTCACTGGCCCTCCCAGGGACGGTGGCAGCCCCAGGAGCCCTACCCGGGGCGTTAGCACCCCCAGGGGCCCTCTAAGGGGCGGTGGCACCACCAGGCGCCATCCCAGAGGTAGTGGCACTCCCGGGGGTCCTACCAGGTGCCTATCCTGTGGCAGTGGCACCCCCAGTGGCTTTTCCATGGGCGGTGGCTCTACTAGGGGCCCTCTGAGAGGCGGTGGCAGCCCCAGGGACCTTCCAGGGTTTGTGATACACCCAGGGGGTCCTGCCAGGAGCAGTGGCACCCTGGGGGCCCTCCCAGGGGAGTTGGCATCCCTAGGGTCCTTCCAGGGGCGGTGGCATCCCTAAGGGCCCTCCCAGGGTCGGTGACACCCCGAGGGGCCATTCCAGAGGCGGTGGTACTCCCAACGGCCCGGCCAGGAGCAGTGGCGCCCTCAGTGGCCCTCCCAGGTGCAGTAGAAACCCCAGGGGGCCCTCTCAGGGGCAGTGATACTTATAGGGGCCCTCTCAGAGGAGCCGGCGCCCCTTAAGACCCCCAGAGTCGTTCAAAGGCCGTCTTAGGGGCGCCTGCGCCAGGTGTGGTGGCACCCCAGGGGCCCTCCCAGGTGCGGTGGCTCTTCCAGGAGCCTTCCCAGATGCGGTGGCACCCCTAGGGCCCTCAGAGGCCCTTCCAGGGGCAGTGGCCACCTGGGGGCCCTCTCAGGTGGTGCTGATACCCGCAGGGGCACTCCCAAGGTCGGTGGCTCCCGTAGGGGGCCATCCAGGGTCTATGGCACTTTCAGGGGGCCCCAGCAGCACTGCCAGGAGCTTTGGCGTCCTCAGGGTGGTGGCACCCCCAGAGACTCAGCTAGGGGCGGTGGCTCCCTCAGGGGCCCTCCCACGAGTGTTGGCACCCTCAGGGTCCTTCCAGGGGTGGTGACAACCTCAGGGGCCCTGCCAGCGGAGGTGGCACTCCTAGGGGTCGTCCCAGGGGCGGTGGCACGCCCATTTCTCCTCTCAGGTCCGCAGATGCCCCCAGGTGCCCTCCCAGGGGCGGTGGCAGTTTCAGAGGTCCCCAGAGGCACTGCCAGTGGCGTTGGCACTTCCATAGGAAGTGGCATCTAAAGGGGCCCTGCCAGGGGTGGTAGCACCCCCTGTGGCCCTCCCACGGTCTGTGGCATCCCCAGAGGATCAAACAGGAGCCCTACTACTGGCTGTGGCAACCCCAGGGGCCGTGATGCCCTCAGGGGCCCTCTCAGGGGCGGTGGCACCCACATGGACTCTCTCAGGGGCCCTGCCGGGGGCAGTGGCACCCCCAAGGACCCTCCCAAGGGCTGAGGCATTCCCATGGGCCCTCCGAGGGACGGTGATACGCCCAGGAATCCTCCCAGGGGCGTTGGCTCCACAGGGAACTCTCAGAGGCTGTGGCTCCGCTGTGGTCTCTACCGAGAGATGGCATCCCCAGTGGTCTTGCAGTGGGGGTGACACCCCCTGGGTACTTCCCAGGAGTATTTGCACTCCCTTTGGCCCTCCCAGGGGCGGTGGAACATCCAGGAACCGTTCCTGGGACGGAGACACCACCACGGGCCCTTCCAGGGGTGTCGCCGCCCGCAGGGGCCCTTCCAGAGTTGATGGCACCCCGAGAAGCCCCCCAGGATCGGTGGCAACCCCTAAGAAGGCTCCTAGGATCGCCGCCGCCCCTGGGAGGGCAGTTGAGGTCATCACCGACCCTTGGCAAGTCCCTGGGGTCGCCACCACCACTGGAAGAGCCCTTTGGGTCGCTGTTGTCCCTGGTATGGCCCCTGCCAATGCTGAACGCCCCTGGAGAGCCCCTGGGGACACCACCGCCCCATCGAGGGTCTCTTGGAGAGCCTCTGGAGGCGCCACCGCCCCTGGAAGGGCTGCCGCCCTTGGAACGGCCACTGGTAGTTCCTCCGTCCCTGGGAGGGCTTCTGGTGGCACCATCGCCCTCGAGGGCCCCTGGGGGCCACGCAGCCTTTGGGGGGGCCACGCAGCCTTTGGGGGGGCCCTGCGGTCGCTGCCTTCTCTGTGAGGGATCCTGGGGGCGCCACCGCCCTTGGAAGGGTCCTTGGGGCCGCCACCGCCCTTGGCAGGGCCCCTGCGATGGTCCCTCTGGCCGCCACCGCCCCTGAACTTGTCTCCTGGAGGTACCACCAACCCTGAGAGGTTCCCTGGGAGCACCGCCGCTCCTGGAAGAGGCCCTGGGGTTGTCACCGCCTCTGGGTGAGCCTCTGGGTGAGCCTCTAGGTCGCCGCTGTTGCAAAGGAGAACCCCTGGGGAGCCCTTGGGGGCGCCATTGCCACTAGGAGGTCCCCTGGGGCACCGCTGCCCCTGGGAGGGCCTCTTGAGGCGCCACCACCCCTGGGGGCTACCGCATCTGGAAGGGCCCCTGGGGCGCCGCTGCTCTTAATGAGAGCCCTTAGGGGATCCTTGGAGGCACCATTGACCCTCGGAGGACCCCTGGGTGCGCCACCGCCTCTGGGATTGTCCCTGGAGGCGTCGCTGCCCCTAAGGAGAGCCACTGGTGGGCTCCTTCTCTGGGAGGGCCCCTGGGGGCGCTACTGCCCCTGTGAGATCCTCTGGGGGCACTGCCGCCCCTGGAAAAGCCACTGGGGGAGCCGCTGCCCCTGGAGGCACCACCGCCTCTGGGAGGTTCCCTAGGGGTTCCCTTGCCTTTGGGCGGGCCCCTGTGAGCGCCGCCGCCTTTGGGATGGCCCCTGAGGTCGCAGTCGCCCTTGAGTGGGTCCCTGGTGTCACCGCCGCCCCTGTGAGGGTCCCTCGGTCACCACCGCAACTGGGAGGGCCCCTGTATGGAGGGCGTGGAGGAGGGGTGTGGGTTTGGCGGGCGTGGAGGAGGGGTGTGGGTATGTAGGGTGTGGAGGAAGGGTGTGGGTATGGAGGGCGTGGAGGAGGGATGTGGGTATGGAGGACATGGAGCGGTGTGGCTATGGTGGACGTGGGGAGGGTGTGGGTATGGAGGGCGTGGAGGAGGGGTGTGGGAATGGAGGGCGGGGGGAGGGTGTGGCAATGGAGGCGGGAGGGGTGTGGGTATGGAGGGCGTGGAGGAGGGGTGTGGTTATGGAGGGCGTGGGGGAGGGGTGTGGCTATGGAGGGCGTGGGGGAAGGGTGTGGGTATGAATTGATTGATTTTGTCGCTTACAGCGGCTAGTTTATTGTACACCCCATACTCATCCTGTGAGCGGTAGCGCAAAAGGATTACAGAGTAGAGTTTACACCGGGTCATAATAATTAACCCCCGTGGTCAGGATATTTTGGCACTGAATGTTACACAGTATTTCAACTACATTATTTGTTTAGTTCTATACATAAAGGGTAGCTTATTCACAAATGCGTGAGTACAGGCGTGTGAGGCAGTATGCCTGGCCGCACACTTTGTTATTCACATTTGCCTGAGAAGTATTCAAGGACAAAGTGTGTTTGGTTCTATACATGGGAACTGATATAGTTACTACGTTCAAAAAAGTGGATACAATCTTAATATTTCGGCTATCTTGCCATTAGAGATGAAGTGTTGTGCCATTTCACACACAGTGTTCTTGGACCTGTCCCTAAAAGGTTCTATATTCACACAGTCGAGGACGTTGTGTTCAAGTATGTGGCCATATGTTTGGCCACACACTTTACATTTAGTCTTGTTTACATCTGCTAGAGGAACATACTGCCAGAGGTACTTATATCCTAACCTAAATCTAGCGGTTACAACATCTTGTAATCTAGTGATCGTGTTACTTGCTCCATATACATGTTTCACTTGATACATCTCATCATGGTAAACTATGGATCGAATAGTTTGCACTTGTATGCTTGCATTAAATTCATCAATAGGTTCTTTCCTCATTACAGTTTTAAGGGTTCATTTTGATAGACCCATATTGTATTCAACGGTGTCTTTGATAGACGCGAGTTTGGCGAGAGTATCAACTCTGTCATTGTTTTATGAGGCCTATGTGAGAGGGGATCCACAACAGTTTGACCTTCACACACCGGTCAACAAGGTACGCATATTTGTGTCAGCTTCAGAGACGAGCGCGTGACAACTTGAGTTGAGGGTGTCAAGGGCAAGTAGTGAGAATAGAGAGTCAGTGATGATGAGACCGTCAGTGACAGTGGTTTCAATTAATTTAAAAGCTGTGAGTATGGCAACTAATTCAGTTTGCAGAGTGGATGCCCAGTTGTTAATTCCAACTCCTTTCTCAATTATATTACCGTCAGGTTGAGTCACAACAATAGCACTTTCAGCCCTCCCACAGGCGGTGTTAAGAGATCCATCAGTGTAGATGGTCTGTGTGATGTTATTATCAGTCTGTAGAGTGTGTGTGTTCAAGAGCTCCCTCTTTGGCAGTGTGGTAGAGATAAATACTTTTTATAATTAATTTTTTAGGCGGATATGTCGGTATTGTGATATCGAAGAGAACTGTCCGTCAGAGTGGAAGGAAGTGCTGTGTCTCAACTTTGTATAGATGGTCTAGTCCAAACATTTTCATGTGTATAGCTGTAGTTTGGATCCATTTAGATTCACCAGTCCCATGGTTCATACATTCTAGCAATTTTAAGGAAACAATGATATCAGTATACTGCCAGACTGGGGGTCACTAATGCTAAGGGGGAATACTTAACTCTAATCTGAATTTCTAAGGGTCGCTGCCACCAGACCCCCTCTGGACAGCATGTAGCTCGTTAGGTAGCGTGCAGAGTGGACTAGGCATTGGGTTAGGTTTTTCATTGACCAGATCGATAAGGGGAAAGAAGGGTGAAACCATAACATGTCTTAATTAATTTATTCCTTATAAAACATACTGGTAAAAAAACATTCAAATGAATTGGCCTTCCTCAGAAGAACAACGAAAATGTTGGTTACCCAGATGGGCACCAGACGTCTTACATTAATGGCGTGTCATCCACATACTTATTGCATAACAATCTGTGACCACCTTACCTCCGTCATCCCTTCTTACACTATCCCTTAACACATCAGACAGCTCCACCTGTATGGAATATAGCACCGTCGGTTATCATACATAGTAGCACCATCTCAACACACGTTACACTCCACCCCTGCAGGTATGGGACTCCTTGTAACTTTTAGGTATACACAACAGGCACCTCGTTCGCACACCGTCCTCGGTGGGTAAAGACGAGGGTTTCACCGAGAGACATACCAGTACTATTTCTACGCCTGGTATTATAGGTCGCTCCAAGTGACGACTGCAGAGTTTCTCACGGTCTCCTTATTTGTTACTACTCATTTGGAGTGGTGTGCTGGAAATACACAGGTTCACAGTGGATTGGCATAGCTGGGAGTAGTCACCACCTGTTGAGACACTCATAGGGATAATGGCTGCCAAGCAGCAAGGCACTCCGACCACATGGAACCTGAGGTGACGGTAGAACGAAAGGGACTGAGTAATAATGCCTGACGGGCGGTTATCACACGCCCTAACACATTACTATTACACTTATACATCAGGCAAAGCTTTAAACTGTAATAACTTCTATATAAGCCTTAATTATAGGGCGGGATATAGCTCGATAGGACACTGACCTGAGGTGACGGTAGAACGAAAGGGACTGAGTGCAGTGCCCCGCCGCTCGTCACCGCGTAGGCCTACAGTTTCCAATCTTTAATTTGTACTTTTATTTCTTACGGTTCTCACCTGAACAATTTTCGGCATATTGTGACTCATGATTATATACACATATTTTAACCCTAAAGTACAAACTAAGGTAAGGTTCGGGTTTGTTAATTCGTGGGTAAATTCATAGGGTTATAATATCAACACGGCACACTCGAGGCGGGTACAGGACGCTCCTTAAAACAAAGGCCGAATGTTCATGACGGGGGTGTCTCAACTTCACTTAAAACTGTAATTAGGGATCCTCCTCTCACACATTGCACTATTTGAACACAGACATAAGATTCTCTGATCACTGTACCTGTCGTGGGTATATGTCACATGATGATACGACGTGTATTAAGTTCATACCAACGTATACAAGATATTTCCTTTCAAGTATAGTTTCTGGGTCACTTCCAACACCTCACATAGTTCTGATACATTTATCCTTTTTCCAGACCATTGTTCTCATGTATTTTCATATGGTATCTGTGGAAGTTATGTTCGCTACACGTTCACAGACGTAAATAGTATGACCTTCAAACCCTGATCCACACTTAGTCCTACAGTACACTAGTCCGGCTCAACTGGACTTTAACATTCATCTTATGGATACCCTGAGTTCTCCTTAATGCTATGAATACATACAATTAATATTATATAACTGTACCTGGGTACAATACAACACATGGTCTATTAACATTGAGTAGGTGAGTTATCCTTTATCAATGTTTCCCGTTTTCTGAAAATCTACAAGCGCTGTGGATTTGAATGTTATATAGCGTAATATGAATTAAATGGGGTTTTTAGGAATGACAATGATGTGCGCAGTACATCAGGATTGTAGTGGATTTCTCCCCTACAAACGCTGTTTGTCGCTGAGTAGCCGACCCTGCGAATTCCCCAGTGTATACCTCATGGTCTGGGTCAACCAGCGCCACCATACATCACGGAGGTCAACTACTAAGCCACGCCTACCCCCGCTATTTAAGACCTGACCTCGTGGTGACCTCTCTCTTCTTCTCGCTGCAGCCGCAGCAAGCAACACCACCTCCTCCGCCGCTGCCAGGCGGCCCTCGCTCCCGCCGGCGAGCATGGCGACCCACAGGCTGTCCTCCTCTGAGCACCCTCACCAACCAGCTCTCTCTACATCACGCTTGTAGCCACGCTGCCACTTTCCAGCACCAAGCTGCATTGTACACCAATACAACATATATACAGAGAGCACATTGTGAGTTTCCTTTCTCCATCCCATCCTGAGTGTGAACCAAACAACCGGTTCCCCACAAATGGTGACCCCTGGAGATTCGCACTCACACAGGATGGAGGAGAAACAGATCATGCTCCCAGTCTTCAAGCAACATGGAAGACTGGCTTATCCACCCAGAAGCAGCTATCATCGGCTCCACAGCTACTGTCTCTAAACCTCTAAACCGCAGGTTAGACACCCTAGAGCAGCACTGCTTCTCTAAGCAGACACCAGCTCCTCTTCCTGCCCCAAGCACCACGTCCTACCGACCCCAGCACACCCGTCCTGCCTCAGACGCCGCCCCCGGCCCAGCAGTACCCCCTGCCGCTCCTCCTGATGCAGCCCCTACTACCGACGCAGCCCATGCGCCTGAGTGCGGACCCACACACCCCTCTTTTCTCCCTCAGGTACTCCCTGCTACTGTCCAGCACCCTGCTGCTGTCGTGGACCCAGCTGCTTTCACGAGCCCTCATCCGCTTCTGCTGACGCAGCCCCTGCTCCTGACCCAGGCCCACACACCCCAGCAGGCGCATCTGACGACTCTGTACCTGCCGTGAGGGAAGCACAACATTCATCGCCTCCACACACCCTTTTTCTCCCTCTCTACTCCCACAGATGTTGTGTATCTAGACAGTTGTCTCCTCTAGCGGCTGGCTCATACACGCCCGCGCCGTTATGCTCACTACATCCTTGACCACCGAAGGGTCAAGACGTACCTGGCGCTCCTCTCGGAGCAGCCAGGTCAACTGTTAAGTTGGCCCATACTAACCCCCTCCCCTGAACCCTCCTCCCCACCGGAATATCAACAAGTTCTCGCCAGAAGTTACAATTTCATTTAGGAAAGGAACGGAACCAGTGTTAAACCGAGGTGAACAGTGGTGAACAGTGCTTAAGTCAGTGAGAACAACTCAACAGTAACAGTCACACCCAAGTTAACCTTCACACAGTGAGGTCCCAGGTACCCAGTGATAACGGCCCCCGCGAGACCCAACAACAACCACCGATGTGTTAATCCGTCTACGATAGGAAGGCCTGGTGACCAAACCTCACTCATATAACACCATCTGTGAGGGAATTACTACACCACATGTCCCTCATAACACCATATGTGAGGGAATTACTACACCACGTCAAGTCCCTCATCACACCATCTGTGAGGGAATTACTACACCACGTGAGGTCCCTCATAACACCATCTGTGAGGGAATTACTACACCACGTCAGGCCCCTCATAACACCATCTGTGAGGGAATTACTACACCACGTGATGCCCCTCATAACACCATCTGTGAGGGAGTTACTACACCACGTGAGGCCCCTCATAACACCATCTGTGAGGTAATTACTACACCACGTGAGGTCCCTCATAACACCATCTGTGAGGTAATTACTACACCACGTGAGGTCCCTCATAACACCATCTGTGAGGGAATTACTACACCACGTGAGGCCCCTCATAACACCATCAGCGAGGGAATTACTACACCACGCCAGGTCCCTCATAACAACATCTGAGGGAACTACTACACCACGTGAGTTCCTCCTAACACCATCTGGGAGGGGGCTACTACACTACGAGTTTGCTGTTCAACACCTACATTAATCTGTATGTTCACTGTATGTTCCTTTACCTTTCTCTAATGAAGGCTTTTGTTAATCCACCAATGTATGTAATAAGTCATTTATGTCCAATGTATATTTTCAGCCTTCGGGCTGCAAAATTTTTTCAATAAACCGTTAATTATTATTATTATTATTACATGTGGCATGCACCGCCCGTTCTGCCTCACATGTGCCATGCAACCCTGCAGACAACAATGTGAGGGGGCCGGATTTTTAGGCCTGCCACCAATGTGAGGGGGCGGGTTCCCTCTCTGTTTCTACACCTCCCTCATCTTTACTCTTACTCACAACATTACTGGTGGTAAATTACATGGCATTCATTGTAGATTATTCAACATATACGTAAACACTGACACTAGTATATGCAGGGGTCCACTACCCAACATGGGATAATTATTTCCAACTAATTATCCCTAATATACATGTTACAACACTCTCTGGACATTCACTTCCAAGGAGTAACCCAGGGCAGAACACTAGGGCTCGCGGCCTTTGTTATTGTGGGGTAGCCAGACACATGGCGGGTCTGGAGTCTGGTCCAACGAAGCCGTGGGGCACATTAATCAGGCCGTATCGGTGCCATCTTTTCATATATGATCCCGGCTGGCCATCTACTACATCCGAGGCCGTTGTTGGATGGTAGAGCGATTCAAGAATCCCAAGGATCTGGAGACAAACGGGAATCAACGTCAGGGGACTGAGAAACATGACAACACCAACAAACTCTCTTGTCTAGACGACAGACGCATTTACGTTATATTACTTCCACACTGGGTGAATGACAATTCATCTGTTAAATCATGAACACTGGTGAACACTGATATTCACTACAATTGGCTGAATTAACTGAATGGCTAGGGAACACAGAACCTACCTGGAGACAAACGGGAATCAGCGTCAGGGGACGCTCTCCCTGGCCATCTTGAGTTTTTATACCCCTGAGTTGCCAGTGATCGCTACTCACGCAATGACAATAATTACAAACAAACTAACTGTTACTCATTCAAAGATGACCCTCAGTTGACAAAGGTCTGGCGAATTACTTGGGTTGATTTACACAGACTAATTCAAGATTGAGCTTCCCAGGAGAAAGTGGAATAAACAACGTATTGATAACTGTCTTCACAAAGGCGAGGCTTACTGGGAGGGATCGCGAGGGTAAACACGCTCCTTCTAGGGGTCGCTAACTCACTCATGTTTTGCGGGCGTGGAGTTTAATAAGAATCATTAGTTAAATAGATCAGCAGTCAACGTGACCATGACAACAAGTCTCCTACACCGCCTGGAGGGAAGGGAGGAGTATTGTAGTGGATTTCTCTCCTACAAACGCTGTTTGTCGCTGAGTAGCCGACCCCGCGAATTCCCCAGTGTATGCCTCGTGGTCTGGGTCAACCAGCGCCACCATACATCACGGAGGTAGGTAGTAGGTAGTAGGCAGCTACCAAACAGGGAGGTACTACCACCTGGGAAGATATTGGAAGCATAATGTGTTGTCTAATGGTAGACCCTGCTGCCATATGGCATCACGAAAATTGTGACCAAGTCCCAGGTTGCTGATCTATCTTTCTGCCTCATTTACACACAATTGCAGGGTCTCAACTGTCTCTCTTACTATTGACAACACCACAACTAAAACCTTACTCATTCTTGGTCTGTTTTATTCATTCTATTTTATTCTCCTATGTCAGTTGATATTAATACTGAAGCGGGGCCTTCTCGGATGGGTCCCACTGGTCGGGAAGGTTGTGGACCCTAGGGCCGACCTGATCATCATCAAGCTACTGGGGCCTCAACTGACGCCACTACGGTTGCTGGAGGATCGGCTTTTTTCACGCTTCATTTTTCCAACATTCGCGGACTGAGATCCAACTTTTCTTCTGTGGAGCACCATCTATTAACCTCTTCCCCCGACCTCTTACTACTCTCCGAACTTCAACTGACCAAAGCAGCTTCACCCAAACCTTTTCAAGTCTCAAACTACAACCTTTATACCTACTTCCGTTCTAAGGGAGGTGTATGCGCCTACTGCAATATACGTACACCTACAGCCCGACTCACGGATCTTGAATCTCCCCTTTATGATGTCATCTGGCTCAAAATATCTCTACCTACTGTGACTATTTTTCTTTGTTTCCTATACTGTTCTCCCAACTCTACAAACTATTTCGAACTCTTTGACTATCTCACTTCTTGCCATGAGTCGTTGCTATCCACACACCCCAACACCGAGATCCTCTACCTAGGGGATTTCAATGTACATCACAGAGAGTGGCTTGGCTCTGCAAGGGATGACCCAGGTGGAGCTGAGGCACTCTCTTTTTCCTTACTTAATGATTTGGAACAAATAATCAAACACCCTACACGCGTTCCTCATCGAGACGATCAACTTGCTATCATTTTTCATCTTTGTTTTACCTCTAACCCCTCACACTATTCATACTCAATTTTTGCCCCCTTAGGGTCTTCTGATCACAACCTTATTTCTATTAAATCAAACTGGGCACGACCACCTCCCCCACCCCCTCTAAACATCAACTATGGCACTATCGGAGGGCAAGCTGGCAATTCTTGCGAGAATTCTTCACCGACTTTCCTTGGGATGAATGTTGCTTTTCCACTCGGGATGCCTCAGTATGTGCTGACAGCATTGCTGGGGTTAAACAGGGCGGTATGAGCGCATTTATCCCATCTTCTACCAAAACTTTCACATTACAATCATAGTTTGATCGCTCCTACTCTCTTGCTTGCAGGGTGAGAGATAGGGCATATCGAGCTATGAAACTATCTCCTTCTCCTATTACCCACACCTCTTTCATTACTTCTAGGAATCGTTGTAAGGTTATTATTCTTCGTAGGGCCAAGCGGAATGTTATTAAAAGAAAGACTGCTGTCCTGACTAATTCTTCCTCTAGTAAATCCTTCTGGTCCTTAGCTAAAAACATCTGTAACTTCTGCACGCCTTCTTTTCCTCCCCTCTTCCTTCCCAATAACTCTATAGCCAACTCTCCGCCTGAGAAAGCCAACCTCTTTGGCACCTTATTCTCCTCTAATTCCACCTTAGACGATTCCCGCTCTACCCCTCCTACCCCTGCACCTCCTACTGAACCTATGCACTTTCCTATAATCTCCACTCGCAGGGTTGCCGGTGTGTTATCCAGGTTGGATATGAGTAAGGCGCATGGACCGGACGGAATACCCTCGTGTTTTGAGGGAGTGTGCTGAAGCTCTGGCCCCTGTGCTTGCTCGCCTCTTTCGCCTTTGCCTCAAAACCAAAACTTTTCCTTCTTCTTGGAAGCATGCCTTGGTTCAGCCCATCCCGAAGAAGGGTGACCATTCTAATCCCTCTAACTATCGCCCCATTGCCCTAACTTCATCCAAGATTTTCGAAACTATCTTGAACTACCATTTTCTCCGTCACCTTGAAAGCCTTTCTCTTTTGTCGGATCACCAGTATGGCTTTCGCCAGGCAAGATCTACTGGTGATCTGCTCTCCTATTGCACCCATCTTTGGTCATCCTCTCTTAGGGATTATGGGGAAGCTTTTGTCGTGGCCCTCGACATCTCCAAAGCATTTGACAGGGTATGGCACAAGTCTTTGCTATCTAAGCTTCCCTCTTTTGGTTTCTCTCCCCCACTTTGTTCTCTCATCTCTAGCTTCCTTGAGAATCGATCCATGGCAGTTGTTGTCGAGGGATCGATTTCTCGCTCTTTCTCTACCAATAGTGGCGTCCCACAGGGTTCTGTTCTTTCACCAACTCTCTTTCTTCTTTTTATCAATGATTTACTTCACACTACAACTAATTCTATCCATTCTTACGCCGATGATTCTACTCTTCACTCTTCCTCACATTTTCCCCTTCCTCCTAACTCTCAAACTAGATCTGTTTCTAGAACTGATATCATTACTTCTATCAACGCGGATCTGTGCAGCATCTCTGAGTGGGGAGATACAAACTTGGTTAAGTTCAATCGTAACAAAACTCAATATTTACCAATTACACTTTGTAAAGTAGACGATCTCCCACCAATTACATTTCAGGACGCTATCATCCCCCCCAAATTCTGAAATAAATATGTTAGGCCTCACCATTTCCTCCAATATGTCCTGGAAATCACACATCCTTAGTATAACTAAAGCTGCCTCCCGAAAGTTGGGAATGCTGTACAGATGCCGCAGCTACTTCACTCCTGAGCAGTTGCTCCAAGTATATTGTAGTGGATTTCTCCCCTACAAACGCTGTTTGTCGCTGAGTAGCCGACCCCAACAATTCCCCAGTGTATGCCTCGTGGTCTAGGTCAACCAGCGCCGCCATACATCACGGAGCTGGGGTCAACTACTAAGCCACGCCTACCCCCCGCTATTTAAGACCCGACCTCGTGGTGACCTGTCTCTTTTCTACCTACACCAACCAGCCAACACCTCCTCCTCCGCCTGCCTGGCGGCCCTCGCTCCCGCCGGCGAGCATGGCGACCCACAAGCTGGTCCTCCTCTGAGCATCCTCACCAACCAGCTCTCTCTACATCACGCTTGTAACCATGCTGCCTTCCCAGCACCAAGCTGCATTGTACATCCAATACAACATGTATACATGAGAGCACATTGTGAGTTTCCATTCTCCATCCCATCCTGAGTGAACACCAAACAATCTCATACCCCACAATATAATGGATTCATTCGTCCTAACTTGGAGTACTGCTCTCATATCTGGGGTGGCTCTTCTTCTGTCCAACTATAAGATAGGGTGGAATCAAAGGCATTTCGTCTTATTAACTCTCCTCCTTTAGTCGACAATCTCTCTCCCCTTTCTCTTCGCCGCAATGTTGCTTCACTCTCTCTCTTTTACAGGTACTTTAACGGGCAATGTTCATGGGATTTGGCATCCTGTGTACCGCCGGTAAGGCCGTGGGTTCGTAACACACGTCTTGCCCGCGGTGCCCACCATTTCTCTGTGGATATCGGTCACACGAGAATAACCCGTTATAGTACCTCCTTCTTTCCTCACACAGCCAAACTGTGGAATGCTTTGCCTTCTTCTGTGTTTCCATGCTCTTACAATCTGTCTCACTTTAAAAAGCTGGTTTTCCGGCATCTTCGTGGTGTAGATTAATACAGTATAACCTTTTTTTCTATATTTTCAATTTCTTTCCGTTCTTTTTTTTTCGCCCCCCAGGCTCCGTTGTGGGTCGTTTGACCTGTGCCCGGGTGGGCTAATTCCCGTAAAAAAAGCCACGCCTACCCCCGTTATTTAAGACCTGACCTCGTGGTGACCTCTCTCTTTTTCTAGCTACAGCTGCAGCAAGCAACACCACCTCCTCCGCCGCTGCCAGGCGGCCCTCGCTCCCGCCGGCGAGCATGGCGACCCACAGGCTGTCCTCCTCTGAGCACCCTCACCAACCAGCTCTCTCTACATCACGCTTGTAACCACGCTGCCACTTCCCAGCACCAAGCTGCATTGTACATCCAATATAACATGTATACAGAGAGCACATTGTGAGTTTCCTTTCTCCATCCCATACTGAGTGTGAACCAAACAACCAGTTCCCCACAGGATCACCACGCAGAAGCCTCAGGGCTATCATGAAGTTGACTTCAATTATTCTATCTTTGACACTGGGTATACCTAGTTCTTTTCTCATATTAAGTACTTTATTGCTCATGGGACATCCTTGGATAATTCTGAGGGCTTTATTTTCCATTTTCTCGAGCCTTTCCTGTCACGAAAGACCAGGGCTGGTGCATGGTAATCTATCAGAGATCTTATATAGCTTAGGTACATTGTTTTAACAATTCTAATATTAGCACCATAGTGCGGGCTGTACCCTGCTACACTTCTAAGAGGTTTCAGCTGCTACACTTCTAAGAGGGTTAGCTGTTGTATGGCAGGAAGGTACAAGGGACGGAGACACCAAAATATTTAAAAGAAACATAGTCAATAATGTTGTTACCTATTTTGAACTTGGCGGGATCGCGTTTGAGGTTACCAGCTTGTTTGTTGAATACCTTAGTTTTCTCAGTGGGGATAATAAGACCGAGGTTCTCACAGACTGCATGTACTGTACATGATTCAGGGTGGTTTGCATTTCACGATGAGTTTTAGTGTGTATAAGAATATCATCAGAATAGCTGATTGTGATATTGCTGGGGTTGTCTGGTATTAAATTTAATAACGCATTCATAAGAACATTGAACAAAGAGGGGCTAAGTACTCCACCTTGAGCGGTACCAAGTTGCATATCTTTAACTTCACTTTTGAAACCCTGAAACAGTGCAGCAGCCCTTCTGTTGGTTAGGTAACCACTTATCCAGTGTAACAGCCTACCTCCTATATCCATTTTGGTTAGTTCGTGCAATATCAGTTGCCTATTTGCAATATCAAATGCAGCTTTTAGGTCAAGAAATGTGGTGTATCTGTGCCTTTCATCACCATGCACAGTTAGGAATGTGGTGATGCAATTATGTACACCATGTGTTCTCTGATTCTATATAAGAGTCTGCCAAGAACCATCCACTCAAAGGTTTTACACAGGCAGCTGGTTAGTGATATGGGACGAAAAGCATCAGACTGTCCTGGTTTCGGTAATGGTACAACAATACTGCTGGTCCATGATGTGGGTATTTGGCCCTCGGCATGACTCATATTGTACAATGGCAATAATGGATTGTCTGGCACACGCCTTAGAAGTCTAACGATGTTGTAGGTGACTCTGTCCTCTCCAGGAGCAGTAGACCTACCTCTGGCGAGGCCAGCGTCAAGCTCCCACTATTGAGGGCGTGGAGGAGGGGTGTGGGTATGGAGGGCGTGGGGGCTGGGGTGTGGGTATGGAGGGTGTGGGGGAGGGGTGTTGGTATGGAGAGCGTGGGGGAGGGGTGTGGGTATGGAAGGCGTGGAGGAGGGGTATAGATACCGTATAGATAGGTTTTAAACTTTACCGTATAAATTTGTGCCTTACACTGATACAGTACCATAATTATGTCATGTGCCGACTCCGGAAAAGTTCCTCATTGAATACTACTGTATCTCCATATTTGAATACAATACAATACATAATAAAATACATGTAGAATTATGTAAAAAAAATTTCTTTATGTCTGTGATGTCTGAGTCACAAGTGGTATGTTTGCTGTGCAGCACGAGGCCTCACTCGTGCACACATGTAGTATTATATTACTCACAAGTCCAGTCAAAAAGGAAAGTGGAAATAATAAAATAAAGTGGTGTTAAATAAATGCCAAGTGTGAAATGTCTCTTGGGACACACGACATCCTGCCAAGTTTTCATTTAAAAGGCCGAGGCTGGTTCCTGTGGAAACAGTCACTCGAGTTGCTAATTTCTACCCGTTTTACTTGATTTTAAACATTATCTACCTTTTACATAAAAAACAAACAAATTAACTTTTTAGTAACCAGGGGGGGAGGGATCTAGGTTTATTATATGGTAACCACATAGAGTTAAGCATGCTCTAAAGTGCAGATAATCATGGTTAACCCACACGGGAATAGAAATAACCATAAATCAGTGATGACAAGGTTTAATGTTGATCTGTTATAAGTATGGATATCTGGATAAGTCCTCCACTTTTAGCTGTTGTTTGTTTTGGTGTCGATTTTGTTTTAATATTCCAAGCACTTAAAATTCTGAGACCTTACTGATTAGTTCTTTTGGATATCTGCCCAATGCTCCCCCTTTCAGTAAATACTTAGTTATTCCACCTTTCCTCCTTAGATGGTGGTAAAGTGTTCTCCTCCCTGAGCCACAAACATGAGAAGACGACCACTGTGGTTGGGTTTGAAAGTGATCAATAAGTGTTACTGTGCACTTACCTTTAATGCAGTCAGCTGAATGCACACGGGGCCTCAATAATTTTTTTAATTAAGCATGGAGACAACATTAATTGGATGAAGCAGATGAGGAGACAGGGCCGTCGTAAGTCGAGGAGAGACTGTATTCATATTTGATTGTGTTATGCATTGATATTCAGTACTGTATTCATTATTGTAATTTGTAGCTTGCCTCATTCAGCTACTATACTTTCTCACTTCTCCACAAAGATTGACTCCACACCTATTTAAATGTGAACTTATTATATTTTGTTGCTTCATTGCAATGAAGAGTACACAGCTGACTCACTCGCTCTTATACGGTAGTGATTTCATGGGCGACGCTGTTAAGTCATTGTGTGACTGTGATTCTTTTAGGCCATGTTGTGGAAGGGGAACACCATAGTTGAACACAATTAATAGAATGGATGACAGTAGCTAATGTGTCTTAAATATGCAGTTGACACATCTTGTGGCGAGACTAAACTTAGTCGTAGTATTACCAGTTAAATCGAGAAAATGACGTATATGCAAACATAATACAGACGAATACGTTAATGGCCTTGCATAAATTACTAAATAGCTTTGTCGGTGGTGTTGTAGTATTTTTTCTTTTCTTCTAAACAAGGCCAATATAATTTGGACAGGCTCAAATTCCAGCTATGTTCGAGGAGACACAGGCAAAAGGAGGCTATCCCACATTTCTCCCAACAGTCACAGGTGAGAGTTGGACCATGGCTCAATATTGAAGAACGACGACTTGAGACAGAAAATAGCCATGTTATGCATTTGCTGGGGGGGAGGAGGAGGAGGAGGAGGAGGAGGTCTAGAAAGCCTGAGCCTCAGATCAGTACTCAAATTTTGAATGACTGTGAAGAAAGAGGAAGTGATGTACACATTATAGTAGATTTTTTTTGGTAGTAGAAATAATATGTTACTGTATTTTATGATGCACTATGTATCATTTTTATTTTTTATTATACAGATTTTGTTTATTTTTGGCATATGAAACATATAGCATAACAAAGGCCATGTTTCACTAAGGATATATGTTGAACAATCTGTTTGAATTTGAAATTCATTTGATTAAGCAAAGTTTGTAAGAGCAGTTAGAAATAAGGAGGTTCTACTGTATTACAAAATTACATAAACAGAACTTTTGCATAAAAAAAAAGGTACTGTACCTGTACAGTTGCCAGAGACCTGCACTTGGGTAGGGAAATGACTGCCACCAATGTGCCCACAAGTCATGTTTGGGATTTCAAAAGGTTTCAATTTTATATCTTTTTGTTTCAATCATAAAATGTAACGATTTTATTCACAAAATGTACATAACATGAAGTTCAGTCTAATAAGAATATCAGTAGCACAAGTACAATACAGTGTATTCAACAAAAACAACTTCAAAATTCTTCCTTAATATAAACTGCTTGTTCCTGGCACTCCATCTTTAAAGATGATTGATCAATTATCTCAGGCCCTGGTGAAGCTTCTGAGAGTGGATCACAATTAGTTTCCATTTTCACTCCTTCAGAAACACACTTTTTCACTCCTTCAGAAACACCCATCTCCACTGTTGGTTGGGATGACAAGCTCAAGTCATGGTGGAAATCCTGGCAGCTTTCACCTTCATTAAAATGTGAGTTAGGCACTTGGTGAATCTGGGAACATCTCTCTGTATGTAATGTTAAACTCTCTTTCTCCTTAAAGACTTTCTTGCATCTTACACAGTGAAAGGGTTTTACTTTGTGAACTTTCATGTGTTTTACTACAGAACGTTTTTCAGAGAATCCTCTATGACATTCTGAACACTGGAATGGTTTCTCTCCTGTATGAATTCTCATATGTCTTTTGAGATTAGATTTATCTTGAAAGTCCTTCAAACATTCTGGACACTGATGTGGTTTCTCTTTTCTATGACTTCCCATATGTGCGTCTAAAGAAGATTTATGTAAGAAGTCTTTCAGACACAAAAAACACTGATATGGTTTCTCTCCTGTATGACTTTTTATGTGTACATATAGAGAAGATTTATGTGCAAAGTCTTTCAGACACACAGAACACTGAAAAGGTTTCTCTCCTGTATGACTTCTCATGTGTGCAACTAAAGAAGATTTAAGTGCGAAGTCTTTCAGACACACAGAACACTGATAAGGTTTCTCTCCCGTATGACTTCTCATGTGTGTGACTAAATGACTTTTTCGGGCAAAATCATTCAGACACAGAGAACACTGATAAGGTTTCTCTCCCGTATGAATTCTCATATGTGCAGCTAAAGTACCTCTTCGGGCAAAGTCTGTCAGACACTCAGAACATTGATATGATTTCTCTCCTGTATGAATTCTCATATGGTAATTTAATTTATATTTTTGTGGAAAACCTTTTTGACATTCTGGACACGCAAACAGTTTCTGGTGTAAGTCATCTTTCAAATTTGTTACCTGATGTGAATTTACAGACAATTCTCTGGGAGACTCCGACTGTTCCTCTGAGTGACCTTCCATTATAAAACTGTGTGTATTGTGTTCAAAGGTTTTAGTGACTCTGAACTGGGAAATGGTTTCCTCCTACAGGAGCTATTAATATCTTGTTACTGTTAATTATATTTGAAAAACAACAAACACAACTGAAACAAATCTATTAGTGAATGTAATTTACTGACACTGATGTATTGATGCTGAGATGGGTGGACAGTGGGGAGGCAAGTGTGATGGAAGATCCAGTTTGTGATGTGACTACACCATTATTAATAAGGTTCCTCAATACCTCTTTGATTAAATGTGAAAAATAGTGTAAAGAATGAGTTACACAAATAACTTTAGTTGTCATTAATATATAAATTAACAAACACTGTTTTTGACTTACAACATACACTATAGTAACACTCAACAGGGAAGAGTACAAAAATTATATACTCTTGTTATATGTACAGTTCCTCTGATGATACTCAGGCTGATATACTACAAGTACACTACTTGTGATGGCTGGTTAAATATTACTACAAGTGACAAAAGTATTATGAGGGGGTGAATTTGCACACAAGTTTTTAATTATTTCAACATTGAATAATTTCTTGTATACTTAGAATTCTTTCCTTCAGTTGGTAATACTTGTCTTGCACACTGTTCTCTACAACTGTGCCCAACAATGTTCTCACAATCTACTTCATCTTTTTCCACTGTCCAATTCATATCTGTGGGAAAGAAAGAAAAACATATCAGTGAAATAATCCTAAAAATGACTACAATAACATTAAAAAACTTAAGATAAAAATAGTCACAACCTTCACATAGTCCTCTCGGCCAGCTATACATTAACCTTCACCTCTGACACACTCAACCCAAAATCAAATAGCAAATTCCTATACCTAGGAACAAGGGATCTATGCAATATTGTGTTGATGGGTACAAGAAAATTAAGTTTGGAAACCATCACAACATCAATAACATCCAGCAGCAAAGGTGAGGAAATACAACTCCGCCCCCCCCCACCCACAGGTACAAACTACCGCACAGTATATCATTGATAGTCTTAATAGTAAAAACAATATGGTAGAAAATATATGGACTAAAAAATGGAAATGAAAATCTGGGAATGATCTTGAAATCCCATTTAAAAAATGAGAGGCGAACCAATGCTTGTCGAGTACAAGAGCTCACTGCAGCTCTAGAAGAGAACCATCTTGTTACACTTTGACAACAGCTGACTTAACAACTAGTTCTCAATCATACATGGGTCTCTCAGTCGTCCAACCCTTCTAGCCTGGTGGGGTCAAACATCACTTCTTGGCATGAATATCCTCTTAACTGTTTCAGTCCAATGGAGTCCTATGCAAGTATGAGATACATCATGATTCTTCCCACCCTGTCTCAAGTATCCTGGAACAGTCACAAGCCATATTTCACCTTCAGTTACCAGACAAACACCAAGGTAGAAGGACGTTAACTGGAATGCACATCTGACAGCTGCAAAGGTGATACTGTACTCGTGTCTGGTAGATGAATTTACTTCTAAACATAAATGTACGGCAACATGGGAAGAAATGGACACAAATTTGTTGAGGAGTAATGATATAGAGAATTTTTATACTGTAATGGGGCACAGCAGAATTGACTTCTTAAATATTTTAAATATCTTTACTTATTTCAAAGGTCATTATATACCGCCAGACTGGGGGGTCACTAATGCTAAGGGGGAATACTTAACTCTAATCTTAATTTCTAAGGGTCGCTGCCACCAGACCCCCTCTGGACAGCATGTAGCTCGTTAGGTAGCGTGCAGAGTGGACTAGGCATTGGGATAGGTTTTCCACTGGCCAGATCGATAAGGGGAAAGAAGGGTGAAACCATAACATGTCTTAATTAAATTATTCCTTATAAAGCATACTGGTAAAAAACATACAAATGAATTGGTCTTCCTCGGAAGAACAACGAAAATGTTGGTTACCCAGATGGGCACCAGACGTCTTACATTAATGGCGTGTCATCCACATACTTATTGCATAACAATGTGTGACCACCTTACCTCGGTCATTCCTTCTTACACTATCCCTTAACACATCAGACTGCTCCACCTGTATGGAATATAGCACCGTCGGTTATCATACATAGTAGCACCCTCTCAACACACCCGTTACCCTCCACACCTGCAGGTATGGAACTCCTTGTGACTTTAAGGTATACACAACAGGCACCTCGTTCGCACACCGCCCTCGGTGGGTAAAGACGAGGGCTTCACCCAGAGACGACCGCAGAGTTTCTCAAGCGTTTCCTTATTTGTTCTTACTCATTTGGAGTGGTGTTGGATATCCACCGGTTCACAGAGGATTAGCATAGCTGGGAGTAGTCACCACCTGTTGGGACGCTCATAGGGATAATGGCTGCCGGGCATGGCACCTGAGGTGACGGTAGAACGGAGGGTACTGAGGGCAGTGCTCCGCCGCTCGTCACCAATGAGTTAACCAATCTTTACTTTATTTTCATGTTCACCTGAACATTTTCGTATATTGTCAGATAAACACATATTTTAATCCAAATTACACACTAAGGTAAGGTCTTGGTTTGCTAGTTCGTATATTCATTGGGTTAAATATCAACGAGGCACACCGAGGCGTGTTTGTAATATGTACGCCATTTCAGCCAAAATATTACATTTACATTATTTCTGAGAATATGATATTCATCTCAGTCACAGTTAAGGTAAAATATACTTGTGATGTAATATTTTAATGAAATGGTATCGTAGTTTTGTTTCAAATTTAATTAACAAAGATTGAGGTTTCCAATGAACAAAATTTATGTCCAGTATCTATAAATAAACTTTAAAAATTAATACTTATGTTTTATACGTTCTGTGCTACCATACCATGGATTCTACTTTGGGCTTGTTATGATGATTCGAAGAGATCTGCCCCGGCAACTGTACCCACACCACAGCTGGTGGTGCGTTGCATCGCTTCCATTGTTTACTGGTACTTCACTGGTAAATATTTTTCAACCTAACGAAACTATTACCCTTTTAGAGGTCGAACTTCAATTTTTGCCAAATAATTTGGCCTTAAAAACTTGAACTACACACAAATATATAAATAAACATGGTAAAATAGGTTTTTTAGGGGAGTATATACAAGGATTTTAACATCCACGGCTATCTCTATAAGAAACACTGCCAGATGTTAAGGGCCGACCAGCCTTTAATACAGCCTTGAAACCTGGGTCTACTTTCTCCTCTGAGGTAACTGTTTGTTTATCTGAAATTTTTTTCAAAATAATCCAGTCTCATCCACATTAAACAACCTGTTCTAGGCAGGTAACCCCCAGTGATGATGTTTGTATCTCTGAAAGTTTAAAGTTGATCATTCTATGTAGAGGAGCACCTGTAGAGATTTAAAAAAATATCAAGGAAAAAGTGTTCAAAAACACAATATTGAAAACCATTAGAAACAAACCCTAATCAATCTTAACTTACTCTAAATGGGGAGCTACCCAGTCATTCATGTTCTGTGTGTACCGCACGCATTTAACATAACAAACAAATGTTAAATACTCCCAATTTAAACGTATTTGCACCCAAAATGCTATTGAAGAAAAGTCTTAGAATTATCAACAACCGATTCAACCATAAAATTCCTCGAAGGTGAGAGGCAAATAATATCTCTACCTTGGAAATAACTAAGTTATAGTCTGCAAAAAATTATAATAAAATATGCCTTGGGATAACAATGCAGCACAGGACTCAAAGTAGTAGTATCCTGAGAAGATTCCCCGCTGGATCATTGCAGCCCTGCCCACATCTATGCTGACTTATTGAGGCGCTCTCGAACTGGTTAACGGATGCTTGAACTACCCACTGATCCAGATTATTCCATTTGTCCACTGTCTGCTGAACATATCTCTTTTTTCTTTGTTTGTTCTTTTCTTTTGTGTTTGTGTCCTCTCAAGTTTCCTTGATATATTCAGGTTTAAACTCACTCATATTTTCATAATCATCCATTATCTTGTATAGCTCAATTAAGTCTCCTACCTCCTTCCAAAGTGGTTAATACCAATTTTACCAGTCTTTCATTATAAGACAGATCAACAGTGATGGTACAATTCAAGGTTTCTGCACTTGCTCAATACCATCAACCTCACTCTATACAGTGCCTTTTTTTAACTGTTTGTCACCCACTTGTTCCACCACATTATCGCCTTATTAGCATAATCTAACACTCTTTCGGTATTTATTGATTATAATACAGTATTCAACATATTATTACCGAAAATCTTCCACTCTTTCATCAATAAGAGAATATTTAAGTCATACATTTCAGTCCAATCCTGAACTCAAAAGCATTCCTGAGCTCTTGAATCTACCATTGCTGAAATCATAACTGAATCTCACAACATGCCAGTGTCATATGGCTACTAGTGGCTCCTCATTCAATATTTAATACTCAACATTTACATTCATAAGTAGATCCAGCACACTGGGTCTTTTTCCTGTTTTCCCAATGATGTGTTTTATTGTAAGTCCCTAACAGATCCCAAATACTGTACACTTGGAAAAGAGTTTTCAATATCATTAACAATGAGTGTTCAGTTATGGGGTAAATTAAAATCTCCAACACATTAAGTTTCGCACATTTGATGCCCCATCATCTGCAATTATTTATCGCTCATCCTGCCTCTACCGTCTTTCTGTTAATAACTCCAGCAAATTTTCATCCTCACATTTAATCCAGCACCATAATGCAACCTTCACTACCTGTTAATAGTTCTTTAAGATATATGACTATTCTGCTTTTACTCCTGGACTATTTTTGTATATTAGTAACCTCACTTTACGCTTGTTAATGTAAATCTGGAGGGTCCCGCACAGAAAGGAGAAATGCGTAGCGAATAACACAACATATGGGATTAATTGAATGGAGTCCGGGCTGATCCTCAAATTCCACTTTTGACTTACACACAACTATGTTAGTAAAAATATTATCTTAACTTTAAGGATGGTATGCACACACAATTAATAATTAAGAGAAATATCAATAATATTAGGTTTTTTTAACACTTACATTAGTAGAAAAAATGGCTGGGCACACGGATGGGGGGGTTGTCTCTGAGAGGGCAGATTATTACCCTCACCTGTGTCAATGTATCAATTAAATACTATCCACCACAGAGGTGCTTGTAGGCCTCTTGGTCAAACTCCCCAAAGTCCATATAAGTCCATATCCTCACCATAATTATCACTATCACTGACTTGGGCCGGGCTGTGGTGGGTAATATGGGTATGAACTGCAATGTTTTTGATGATCATGATTTTGTGCGCATCTATGTTCGCAAGAGCTTACAAGGCAACATGGCGGATATGGGAGGTTTGGATCTAAAATGGTGCTGCTCGCCAGCTACTCCACGAAGGCACACACGACCAAGGAATGGGAGACCGGTTCCGTAGGCATCAAGCAGAACGTGAAACGCGGAATGGGGCCGCCAGAAGTGAGGGGGGGTTAAATGCATAGGGATTTATATATATGTCCTGGAATTATATAATTTATTGGTGGATTATGTCCTGTATCCTGTTTAGTTATAAATATTACTGTACTAAAGTATCTGGCCCGCACCATTTACTCTAACCTTCAGCTCAACACAACGATTCTATATATATGTACTGTACATACATCTCAAGTTTTCAACTATAAAAGCAAGGTTTATTTACACTTAATCTCAAATCTGGAGTTAGAATTAAAGTTTTTCTCGTTAATATTTAGGTTGCCACCAGCTAACTGAATATTGAGTCATATATGGTGAGATAGAGAAAATATAAAATAATGTATCTATGAAAGATCCCCTACAATCTAACGCTCACAACGAATTACCTTCGATAAGAATCTTCAATTCGTTAACGGTATTCGGGTTAACGACCTCACGTAATCTTTCTCAACATGTTTCTCAAGCTTTTGCTCACAGATGGTGAAAAAAATTTAGTCCGCCAACACAGTAATCGGTTCTGGGCTTAAATTCGTCTCATTTGAGTAACATCAAGAAGGCTGAGGCTAAGTGAGTTCTGCAACAAACTTGTTGAGCCCCGAAAATTTGTTCGTAAATGCCTAGATGAGCAAAAAAGGTCCCCAGTGACTGGAAAATGGCTTCATGAGAGTCCTAACTTCAAGATACATCACACCAATGAACAATCATAGACTGGGTACTGACCAGCATAATACGAAAAGTAATTCAGAGCATTATAAGAGATGCCAATGGCAAACAATTCCACGTAAACAACCTTGTAAAGGATTGCCAACACGGTTTTATGCTTAACACTATTACCACAGTAATGGATGTTGGATTAAATTCTGGGAACGGGGTAATATCGACAATTTATACCTAGATTTTGCCAAGGCTTTCAACAGAACACCACGAAAAAGGCTGGAAAATTAAACTGGAAGGGTGAAGTGGAATTCGGGAAATGTTCTAGCGTGATCAAAAATTGTAGAGGGTAATTTTTCTGAGTGAGAGTTGAAACTCTTGGCACAATCTGCCAGAGGTTGTGACGGCAACGAAAGGTGAGCTCCTTTCAAGACCAGACTTGACCAACACTGGAGCAGGTTCATATATTCAGGGAGCTGCGCATGCTCAGTAGTTGCCCAAGTGGCTAACGAAATGACCAGTGGCAGAAGAGGATAAAGGAAAAAGGAAAAAGGATAATATTTGGCTACCGCGGAATGCTGATGATATAATACCCGGGTGGTGCTAACTGCACTAACAGGCAGTTGAAGATGGCGCTCATGAGATGGATACATTGGCTGCTGGCATTATTCCTGCATACAGACATTTTGGACAATGGGGCCAACAGCCAATGTCATTTTAGGTTCAGAGTGCCTTGTTTCATCTGTAAGCATCCAAGATGTAATCTTGTTAGTACTTGTAGATCACTTTCACATGGTACTGTGATAAGAGACAGACAAGACACTACTCTCATTCAAGTCACATCACTCTCTATCCTCCTGTATCTCTTACTAAAGGTAAATTTCTTACACTAGGCCAGGGTTAGGTTAGATTATAGGTTAGGTTTTGCTAATGTTTTGTCGGCCAAATATTAGTAAAATAAAAGTTAAATAACCAAAAACCAAAAAATCAGACAGAAATGTTGAATAAATTATTTATATTTTTTCTATCCCATATGACTTATTATCTATTAGGTAGGCAACTTGCAATTTTTACAAGTGGACAGGCATGGATTTTTTGTTGATCAATGTGTTCTTCCGATGGCTTAAACTTTGTTCTATGACGCTTCTCGCAAATGATTTAAAATTACTTAACCTAACTCTGTAACTTGGCCCCCCAGGTCCCCAGCATTTGTCACTTCTAGAGGGAAAAGTCGGTATTATTTTTACTTTGACATAATGCCCCAGAAAGCAGTAAACTACTGAAACATTTACATCTCGCGATTCTGACCATTTGAATCCCATATAATAAAGCAACAGGCGGAAATAGATAATAGCGACACAATTGAATTCAATTATTTTAATAATTTCTGTCCTTGTCTGTGAAGATGCTATCGGCACACTAAGCATGCTCAATGTTGACCGATCAAATCTTAGTCATATGTCCAATGAGGTATCGAGTATCTTCATTGAATTTTTTTCAACCAATCATCACATCTGATTTTTTCAAAGGATGCAGCTTGAGTAATTTACCCACTCAGTCTCTTGCTAAATGGCCTTTGGTGATATTATCCGCTTTGTGCTCCTAAGGATTATTTTAAGCTTATTGCCGTTTTACGAGAGACCTATCATTCTATCCAATTCTTACGATCCTGGTCCTTCCAGTTCTAACTATGCATTAGAAGCTCTGACACATGCACCCCAAAAGTTTTTAGAATTCACTGAAACATTTAGGGTCTGTTGCTTAGGCCTCATCGCTAGGAGTCAGGGTTAGGGCTTATCGAGTCTGGGGACAGGAGTCCACAGGAGTTAGGTTAGGCTTTGTTAGGTCAGATGACTCCTTTTCTCCCTCACCAAAAAACTCATTTTCAGGCTCTCCCCCATTATTGATGGGGAGTTGGGGCAAACCAGCAATTTCCGCCAAAAATGAAGGTGATTTGTTTATAACACACCAAGGTACACTGGGAAAACATATTGGTCAACCCCTAAGGGATTTATGTCCTAAAGTAATAATTTACCGAAATAGAAGGTCTTAACATTGTTCAAACCATCGAAAAAAATATGATTGTCCATACTTGTAAAAATTTACCCAACTTCTATAACATTAACCTTTTTCTTATTTGTATTTTGGCTAATGTGACACCTTTTGAAAACTTTTATTTGGTATTTTACAAAACAATCCACAACCCTACCACTCAATCTATTATCATATTCTAATAAGACGCCTAATTATAAGATCATTTCATCTATTACATTACACCTGCAATTTACCCAACTTCTAAATATTAACCTTTTTCTTATTTGTATTTTGCATACGTACACCTTTGAAAACTTTTATTTTGGTATTTTTGAGTTTAAACAATCCACATTCCTACCACTAATCTATTATCATATTCTAATAAGACGTCTAATTATAAGATCATTTTCATCTATTACATTACCGTCGCAGATGTATAATAACGGAGATGGCATATCCAAAATTTTCTCTATTTTCTTCCATTAATCTTCCGCCATTATCACCTACCTCACCTCTCACACTGCGTGTCTCCTGCGTGTCACCTTGATTAATCGTCACGTGCAGGCGTTCCCGTACACGTCAAGCGACCAACCCAAAGTGTTTTTTTCCCAACCGATTAAAATGATTTGTGGTTTAATGCGCTTTATTTTTGGCCCAATCAAAATCGATTTTTATTTTGGGTCTCATATTTCGGAATTCAACTTCATTTCCAACCATGGAAGTCTGCAATGGGTGTCACTTCAATTATATGGAGCTGATTGAGAGTTTTGGGGAAAAAACAAAGAAACTATAGAATTTTTTCGATCGCATGGTGTTCTTCCAACCTCAGTAAAGTGTCTTAAGTGCAAGGCTGAATGTAAATAACGCAAGGAACAACATATGTGGCGTTGTGTAAGAATCTCAGAATCCAACGACGAACAAGAACCAGTCCAATAAGGTAAGAAATAGGTGATTCCATCATATGGTGAGAGTCAGTTATGTTAGGTTAGGTTTGGTTTTGGTTTTTCTAGTGTTTTTGGTGTATTTTGCCATGATTTTTTTCCAGAAAACGTCCAACGAAAAAAATTCGAAAAAAACACTAATTTTTACCAGAAATGAAGGTCATATTCGGTCTAAACACACACAAATACACTAGAAAAATATATTTTTGACTTTCTAACAGAGTGGGAGGTGGAAGTGCAAATTTACCTTTATTTTTATTTCTGTGACTATTACATTATTTTCATACTGACATTTCCTTGCTCCTCTAACATTGCTCATGAGATGTTTGCCTTTCCCCCTCAGACGGCCCATATTGTTCATCTCCTGGGTCACACGAGCACTTTTCTTGTTATCAATGGACACATTACCCAGTGTTACATCACATAGTATATAAACACACAAGAATCTTATCAACAAGAGACAGAAAATAAAACTTGATAAAATAATTTCATTAGTTTCCCTAAATGGCTTCAACTAGCAACTAGGTTTGACCCATTATTTCTGATACTTACTGTAATATACATTTACCAATACTTCATCTATTCAATAATTCATTACTGATGTCAGTGTATATATACCTTATCGATATGTAGGGTGATACCATTATATGTTATGGAGGTAAAACAGAAGACGAAGAGCAGCCTGCAGCGTTTGTTGTTGTGGCCATTGTGCCAGTTCTTCTCTCAACTTCCAGTCACACCCAGTGTTGCCAGTTCCTCTGAGTCCTCTTCTGCCAAACTTCCCTAGATGAGCCCTCAAAAATTACCTTTTTGTATCAAAGTTTCCTAGGTGTATATATATATATATATATATATATATATATATATATATATATATATATATATATATATATATATATATATATATATATATATATATATATATATATATATATATATATGTATATATATATATATATATATATATGTGTGTGTGTGTGTGTGTGTTTCACCAACTGAATGTATGAAGTAAAAATCTTCACCACTAATGTTATTTGAACCTGTCCATCTTATTTCACCTAATGCCAGAATGTTCCACTACAATCATTTCATCTCCTTACAAACATTTGTATAATTACCAGCCTAATATAATGTCCTTACATTCCCTGTTCCAATCTTGATGTTGTGCTTGTTCATTCTTAAGCCTTCTGTAGTTGTGTTTGGTGTTCAAAACATTGTTTTGCTCGGACAGTACTTGGTAGTCCTGGGTGGCTCACTGCGGTTGGACCTTAGGTCAAGGATTTACCCCGGGGTGCTCCTGCTTAACACAATTACTCAAGGTACTGAATATTTGGACCCATATTCTGGAACAGGGTGCCAAGACTTTAGACAGTGTAACCCCATGAAAGGCTGAAAATTAAACTGAAAGGGTACGGAATTCTGGGAAATGTCCTCGCGTGGATAAAAGACTTTCTACATGACCGCAAGCAGTCTTGCAACAAATGACCATGTATTTCAGTATATTTTATTTCGAAGATTATGTACTTTTACTTTCACTTTTATCCTCTTCACCACTGATCGGCTCGTTAGCCGCCTGGGCGATCGGTCACGTCTCTCTCACGCACTGTTGGCAAGTACTGGGCATGCACTGGCTCCTGAATGTAACTGAACCCGCTCCAGTGTTGGTCAAGTCAGGTCTTGAAAGAGCTCATACTCGGTGCTGTCACAACACTTTCTGGTAGATTGTTCCAAGAGTTCACAACTCTCACTCCGAAAAAATTTGCCCTCACAGTTTTCTGGACCTGCGACTTTTTCAATCTTGAGTTGTGACCCCTTGTGGGACGAGCGTCCGCCAGCTCCAAGTAAGGACACTCGACTGTGTAGTGCCCCTTGAGATGCTTATACACATCAATTAGGTCGCACCTTGCCCGTCTGTGTTATAAGCTAGGCAAGTTCAGGCGCTCCAATCTCTCTGGGGAGTTGAAGTGCCGGAATTGCAGGCACCAGTCTGGTGGCACTCCTTTGAACATTTTCAACCAACTGACAGTCCCCAGCATATCTCAGGGACCAGACGGGGTGACAGTGTAAGGGCGTAACTTTCCTTATTTTATACTATCCTTCAGATTTATTCCATTTCATGTATTTCTTTTCTTTTATTCTTCAATATATTTATATTCTTTATATTCTTCTTTCTTATATTCTTATTTATTTATTTTCTTGCTCATACTTTTATCCTCTTCACCACTGATCTGCTCGTTAGCCGCTTGGACGATTGGTCACGTCTCTGATTACTTTTCCTTTTCTTTTATCCTCTTCACCAAAAGATCGGCTCGCTAGCCGCCCGGGCAATCGGTCACGTCTCTATCACTCACTGTTGGCAAGTACTGGGCATGCACCGACTCCTGAATGTACCTGAACCCGCTCCAGTGTTGGTCAAGTCTTGTCTTGAAAGAGCTCACGCTCGGTGCCGTCACAACACTTTCTGGTAGATTGTTCCAAGAGTTTACAACCCTCACTTTGAAAAAGTTTGCCCTCACAGTTTTCTGGACTTGCTGCTTCTTCAATCTTGAACTGTGACCCCTTGTGGGGCGAGCGTCCGCCAGCTCCAACTAAGGACACTCGACTGAGTAGTGCACCTTGAGATGCTTTTACACCTCAACTAGGTCACCCCTTGACCGTCTGTAGTATAAGCTATGCAAGTTCTGGCACTCCAATCTCTCAGGGTAGCTGAGGTGCCAAAGTGCAGGCACCAGTCTGGTGGCCCTCCTTTGAACATTTTCAATCAACTGACAGCCCCAAGCATATCTCGGAGACCAGACGGGGTGACAGTACTCCAGATGGGGAAGCACTTCACTCCTGAAGATCGTAATGAGGGACGGACCGTCTAGATATTTGAACGACCTTGTAGTGGAATTCTCCCCTACAAACGCTGTTTGTCGCTGCCTAGCCGACCCCACCAATTCCCCAGTGTATGCCTCGTGGTCTAGGTCAACCAGCGCCGCCATACACCACGGAGCGGGGGTCAACTGCTAAGCCACGCCTACCCCCGCTATTTAAGACCTGACCTCGTGGTGATCTGTCTCTCTTTCTACCTACACCAACCAGCCAGCAACACCTCCGCCTGCCTGGCGGTCCTCGCTCCTCCGCATGCCTGGCGGTCCTCTCTCCCGCTGGCGAGCATGGCGACCCACAAGCTGTCCTTCTCTGAGCGTCCTCACCAACCAGCTCTCTCTACATCACGCTTGTAACCATGCTGCCTTCCCAGCACCAAGCTGCATTGTACATCCAATACAACATGTATATAGAGAGCACATTGTGGTTCCTACTCCATCCATCCTGAGTGTAGACAAACAACACCATACCCCACAAATGGTGACTCCCGGAGATTCGCACTCACAGGATGGAGGAGAAGCAATCCGCTCCCAGTCTTCAAGCAACATGGAGACTGGCTTATCCACCAGAAGCAGCTCATCGGCTCTACAGCTACTGTCTCTACACCTGGGTTAAGACACCCCTAAGAGCAGCTCTGCTACTCTAAGCAGACACCAGCTCCCTCTTCCTGCCTAAGCACCATCTACCGACCCCAGCACACCGTCCTGCCTCAGACGCCGACCCCGGCCCAGCAGTAACCCCTGCCGCCCTTGATGCGGCCTCTGTTCTAGTGCGGACACACACACCCTCTTTTTCTCCCAGGTACTCCCTGCTAATGTCCTGCACTGCTGCTGTAAATTGGACCCAGCTGCTGTCACGAGCCCTCATCGTTTCTGCTGGCGCAGCCTGCCTCCCTGACCCAGGCCCACACACCCCAGCAGAGGCGCATCCTGACGACTCGGTACCTGCCGTGAAGGAAGCACAAAATTCATCGCCTCCACACACCTTATTCTCCCTCTCTACTCCCACAGATGTTGTGTATCTAGACAGTTGTCTCCAGCGACCAGCTCATCACGCCATCGCCGTTGTCTCACATGAAGGCCACGCACCGCCCGTTCTGCCTCACATGTGCTATGCAAGCCTGCAGTGCAACAAGTCTCCCTACACAACCTGGAGGAAGGGGAGTATTGTGAGTGGAATTACAAACGCTGTTTATCGCTGCCTAGCCGACCCCACCAATTCCCAGTGTATGCCCTAGTGGTCTGGGTCAGCCAGCGCCGCCATACACCACCGGAGCAGGGTCAACTGCTAAATACGCCTACCCCGCTATTTAAAGACCTGACCTCGTGGTGATCTGTCTCTCTTTCTACCACACCAACCAGCCAGCTTAACACCTCCGCCTGCCTGGCGGTCCCAGCTCCCTCCGCCTGCCTGGCGGTCCACTCTCTCCGCTGTGAGCATGGCGACCCACAAGCTGTCCTTCTCTGGCGTCCTCACCAACCAGCTCTCTCTACATCCACGCTTGTAACCATGCTGCCTTCCAACACAAACTGCATTGTACATCCAATACAGCATGTATATAGAGCACATTGTGAGTTTCCTTTCTCCATCCCATCCTGAGTGTGAACCAAACAACACCATACCCCACAACCTTCTTATAAGACCCCAATAATTTATTTGCCTGATTTACCTTCTTCTTGCAATGGCCGAGAACTTCCAGCTCATTGTCAACATAAACACCAGGTCCTTCTCCTCAGTCTCAAATAAGTGCAGTTTCTTTATCCCATTGGGACATATGATACGCCTCCTTACGGTTGAGTCGCCCCGGGTGCATCCCCTTACACTTGATGACATTGAATCTGCAGCCATTTCTTCTGACCATTCTTGGAGCCCACAGAGGTCCTTCTACAGCTCTTCACAGTCTGCTTGGTTCTTGATTTCCCGAAATAACTTGGCGTAATCGGCAAACATTTGTATGGAGGAGTGTGGCGTCAGGCATGTCATTTATAAAACAAACAAACAACAGCGGGCCCAATACACTGCCCTGTGGTACCCCACTTGTGACAGAATGCACGGATGACGATTTCGTCGACCTGTGGCAACTGAGTTTCATATTTAAATGTACAGCAATTGAGAATTAAATATAATTTCTGTCATTGCGTGAGTAGCCATTTCTGGCATTTGTTGATTACCAGTTAGCCGTATATAAGCTCCTGCGCCAGGAGGGGCATCACTCCTGACGTTCTCCAACGTTATCTCAGGTATGTGTAAGATTCCCCGAACGCCATGTTGAGTCAGTTTAACTCAGTGAATTTTGTGAACATCAGTGTTCATGTTGTAACAGTGAAATTGTCATTTACCCAGTGTAAGAATTACTATACCGTAAATGTAAATTGTGTTGTTCAGTAGACGAAAGATTGTTTTTGTGATTGAGTTATTTTCACCTACTTCTCCCTGACGTTCTCCAACATTATCTCTCAGGCACAGTATTGATATTGTTGCAAGCTGAATACCCCACCCGGCTGCTGCAGAGTTTGTAGCTACCTAATAGTTAGCTGTATTGGACGATGTCGTTAATTACGGCAGGATTAAACTGCTCAAGTCCATCAGAACTGATTTAGGCTCTCGCCGGGGTCAGACTACAACCGACCATAACAGCGATCTTCATTTGTGTGGAGACCCCAGTGTTATACCTAGGTTACCTTACAGTTATATGGGCCACAGTATTGCTATATGTGATGGGGGATAATTAGCGAAATATAATTATCTCATGTTGAGTAGTGAACCCATAAAACTTGATGAGCCGCAGTAATAACGAGTTGCATGTGATGTGAGTGCATCCTCCACATGTACTACCAACAGTTGTAGTGAAGGTACCATATGTAAACTTGTCATGTGGTGTGTTCTCTTAAATGTACAACCAGTAATGATGTACGAAGCAAGAGTGTCTAATTAGAATTGCAGATGAGTAACACGCCAAGGAGTTAAACCTTGTAGTTGTATGTTAATGACACCTTTAGCAAATTTAATTTCATATTAATAAACCATGTTTAGAGAAAATTAGAGATTATCATTTCCCCTAGTATCTGCCTTTATTCTTGTCCAATAACTTGATACCAAATTACAGAACCCATGTGCCTAACCCTCGCCATGCTATCAAGGTCAGAGGTTGCAAGTAACTATATGATGAAATAATAATTAGACAGAAGAAATAGAAGGAAATAAGACAAAGAAATAAGTATGAAATAAGAATATAAGGATAAGAAGAAAAAACCCCGCCCTTATACGAGAACTTCAGCTCATTGTCAACATACACACCTAGGTCCTTCTCACATCCAGTCTCAAATAGTGCAGTTTCTTTATCCCATTGGGACATATGATACGCCTCCTTACGTTAATTTTAGTGCATCCTCTTACACTTCGTGACAATGAATCTCAGCAGACATTTCTTCGACCATTCTTGGAGCTCACAGAGATCTTCTGCAGCTCTTCACAGTCTGCGGTTCTTGATTTCCAAATAACTTGGCGTCATCGGCAAACGTTTGTATGGAGGTGTACAACGTCAGGCATGTCATTTATGAAACAAACAAACAACGAGCCCAATACACTGCCCTGTGGTACCCGGCTTGTGACAGGTACAGATGATGATTTCGTGCCTCTAATCACCACACACTGCTTGCTGTCATGAAGAAGTCTTCTATCCCATATTCCGTACCCTTCAGTTTGATTTTTCAGCCTTTCGGTAAGGGTACTCTGTCCCGAAAGCCTCAAAGGCCCTCAACGGGCGGTGGCATCCTCAGAGACCCTCCCAGTGTTTGTAAGCACACCCAGGAGGCCCTTCCAGGAGCAATGGCACTCCCAGGGGCCCTTCCAGGAGTGTTAGCATCCCAGTTCGGCTCAGGGTCCGTGGCACCCCTAGGGGCTCTCCATCGAGCGACCCCAGGGCAGGGGTTCCCAGGGTCCCTGCCAGGAGCCGGCAGCCTCCAAGGGGCCTACAAGGGAAGGAGTGCGCTCAGGGGTACGCGCAGGGGCCCTGCCAATGGAGGTTGCACCCTCAGGGCCCTGCCAGTGCGATGGTGGTCTCAGGAACCCTCCAGAGCGTTGGCGCCTCAGGGTTCGTTCAGAACGGCAGCGCCTGCAGGGGCCTCCCAGGGGATTTGTGCCCTAGGCACCAGGGGAGCCCTGTCAATGGAGGGTGGCAGCCCTAGGGGCCCTGCCAGGATGGTGGCGATCTCAGGGGCCCTCCAGAGGGTGACACCCCTCAGGAGGGAGGGGCCCTACCAGGAACAGTAGCACCCCAGGTTTTCCTATCAGGGGCAGGGGCACCACTGGGCTCCCTACACGAGGGCAGTGGCACCCCAGGGTCCTTCCAGGGGCGGTGGCACCCCCAGCAGCCCTCCCACCGGCTTTGAACCCCAGGGTCCCTCCAGAGGCAGCAGGATACCAGGGGTCTTTCCAGGGGCAGTGGCCTTCCAGAAGGCAGCGCCCCAGGGGGCCCTTTCAGGGGGTTTGTGCCCCAGGTGGCACACGCAGGGCTCTGCCAATGGGAGGCAGCACCACGGGGCAGGAGACGGTCTCAGAGCCCCTCCCAGGGGGCGGTGGCGCCCTCAGAGGCCCTTCCAAGGGCGGCGCCACTGGGGTTCGTTCTAGGGATAGCAGTGGCCCCAGGAACCCTCTCCAGGGCAGCGTCACCCCTGGTGGCTTTGCAGGGACAGGAATCGCCCCAGAAGCCCTCCTAGAGCAACAGGGCCAACAGGGGCCCTCCAGAGTTTGGGGTTGCGCCCGTGGGGGCCCGTGCCAATGGAGTGGCACCTTCAGGGGCCCTGTAGGGGTGGTGGCGGTCTCACACGGGCCCTCCCAGGGGACGGTGGCAGCCCAGGGCCCTACCCAGGGCGTTAGCACCCCAGGGGCCTCTAAGGGGCGGTGGCACCATCAGGCGCCATCCAGAGGCAGTGGCACCCCAGGGTCCTCCCAGGGCCTTTCCTGTGGTGGCACCTCAGAGGCTTGCCATGGGCGGTGGCTCTACTAGGGGCCCTCTGAGGGGCAGTGACACCCCCAGGGTCTTCTTAAAGGCGCCGGCGCCCTCAGGAGCCTTCCGAGGGGCAGTGGCAGCCCCAGGGACCCTCAGGGTTGTAGTGCCCTGGGGTCCTGCCAGGGCAGTGGCACCCTGGGGGCCCTCCCAGGAGTTGGCATCCTAGGGTCCTTCCAGGGCGGTGGAATCCCTAAGGGCCCTCCAGGATCGGTGACACCCCGAGGGGCCTTTCCAGGCGGTGGTACTCCCAACGGCCCGGCCAGGAGCATTGGCGCCCTCAGGGGCCTCTAGGTGCAGTAGAAACCCCAGGGGCCCTCTCAGAGACAGTGGTACTTATGGGGCCCTCTCTGGGGAACCAGCCCTTAGGACCCTAGAGTCTTTCAAAGGCCCTCTTAGGGGCGCCTGCGCCAGGTGGTGGAACCCCAGGGGCCCTCCCAGTGCGGTGGCTCTTCAGGGGCCCTCCCAGATGCGGTGGCACATCCTAGGGCCCTCAGAGGCCCTTCCGAGGCAGTGGCACCCTGGGGCCCTCTCAGGTGGTGCTAATACCCGCAAGGGTCACTCCCAAGGTCAGTGGCCTCCTTACGGAGACTATCCAGGGGTCTATGGCACTTTCAAGGGGTCCAAGCAGCACTGCCAGGGGCTTTGGCGTCCTCAGGTGGTGGCACCCCCAGAGGAGAATCAGCTAGGGGCGGTGGCAGGCTCCCTCAGGGGCCGTCCACAGTGTTGGCACCTCAGGGTCCTTCCAGAGTGGTGACAACCCCTGGGGCCTACCAGCGGTGAGGTGGCACTCTAGGGGTCATCAGTTCTCCCTCTCAGGTCCGCAGATGCCCCAGGTGCCTCCCAGGGGCAGTGGCAGTTTCAGATGTCCCAAGAGGCCCTGCCAGTGGCATTGGCACTTCCATAGGCAGTGGCATCTAAAGGAGCCCTGCCGAGTGGTAGCACCCTGTGGCCCCTCCCACGGTCTGTGGCATCCCCAGAGGATCATCCAGGGCCCTACCACTGGCTGTGGCAACCCAGGGCCGTGATGCCCTCAGGGGCCTCTCAGGGGAGAATTGGCACCCACATGGGCTCTCTCGAGGCCTTGCCAGGGCAGTGGCACCCCAAGAGTTCCCTCCCAAGGGGTGGCATTCCCAGGGGCCCTCCGGGGACGATCGCCAGGAATCCTCCAGGGGCGTTGGCTCCTGAGGGGGACTCTCCAGAGGCTGTGGCTCCGCTGTGGTCTCTACCGGGGATGGCACCCCCAGTGGTCTTGCAAGGGGTGGCATCCCCTGAGTAGGAGCATTTGCGCTCTCTTTGGCCTCTCAGGGACGGTGGAACATCCAGGAACCGTTCAGGGGCGGAGACACCACCACGGGCCTTTCAGGGTGTCGCCGCCGCAGAGACCTTCAGAGTTGATGGCACCCGAAGCCCCCAGGATCGGTGGCAACCCTAAGAGGCTCCTGGGTTCGCCGCCGCCCTGGGAAGGGCAGTTGAATCACCGACCCTTGGCAAGTCCTGGGATTCGCCACCACCCTGGAAGAGCCCAGGGGTCGCTGTTGACCTAGTATGGCCCCTGCCGTGCTGCTGCCGCCCTGGAGGCCCTGGGGACACCACCGCCCATCGAGGGTCTCTTGGAGAGCCTCTGGAGAACCACCCGCCCCTGGAAGGGGCTGCCGCACTTGGGCGACCGCTGGTAGTTCCTCCGTCCCTGGCAGGGCCTCTGGTGGCACCATCGCCCCTTGAGGGGCCTGAGACCCATGCAGCCTTTGGAGCCCCTGCGGTCGCTGCGATTCTGTGAGGGATCTGGGGGCGCCACCGCCCTTGGGGGTCCTTGGGGCGCCACCGCCCTTGGCAGGGCCCTGCGAGGGTCCACAATGGCCGCCACAGTCAATGAACTTGTCTCCTGGAGGCACCACAGGCCAGAGAGGTTCCCTGGGGCACCCTGCTCCTGCAAGAGGTCCTGGGGTTGTCACCGCCTCTGGGTCCACCGCTGTTAAGAGAACCCTGGAGGGTCCTTGGAGGCGCCATTGACCCTCGGGAGGACCCTGGAGTGCGCCACCGCCTCTGGGATTGTCCCTGGGCGTCGCTGCCCCCTAGGACAACCACTGGGGGCTCCGTCTGGGGAGGGGCCCTAGGGGCGCTACTGACCTAGCTGAGGTCCTCTGGGGGCACTGCCGTCCCTGAAGAAAAGCCACTGGGGCACCGCTGCCCTAAGGAGAACCCAGGGGGCGCCGTTGCCCTAGGCACCACTCTGGGAGGTCCCCCTGGGGGGATTCCTTGCCTTTGGGGAGGGCCTCTGGGAGCTGCCGCCGCCTTTAAGGATGGCCCCTGAGGTCGCAGCAGCCGCTTCGCCCAGGTGGGTCCCTGGAGTCACCGCCGCCCCTGTGAGGGGTCCCTGGGTCACCACCGCAGCTGGGAGGGCCCCTGTATAGAGGGGCGTGGAGGAGGGGTGTGGGTATGTCGGGCGTGGAGGAGGGATGTGGGTATGTAGGGTGTGGAGGAAGGGTGTGGGTATGGAGGCGTGGAGGAGGGTGTGGGAATGGGCGTGGGGGAGGGGTGGCAGTAGGTCGCGTGGAGGAGGGGTGTGGGTATGGAGGGCGTGGAGGGTGTGGTTATGGGCGTGGGGACGGGTGGCTATGAAGGGCGTGGGGGAGGGTGTGGAGATGGATTGATTGATTTTGTAGCTTACAGCGGCTACTTTATAATTTACACACCCATACTCATCCTGTGTGAAGCTGATGGCGCAAGGATTACAAGTAGAGTTTACACCGGGTCATAATAATTAGCTTACCCCATTAGATCGGGATATTATGGCACTGAATGTTACCACAGTATTTCAATTACATTATTTGTTTAGTTCTATACATAAAGGTACCTTATTCACAAAGGGTAGTACAGGCGTGTGAGGCAGTATGTCTGGCAGCACACTTTGTTATTCACATTTGCCTGAAAGTATTCAAGGACAAAGTGTGTTTGGTTCTATACATGGGAACTGGCTAGTTACTACGTGCAAAAGTGGATACAATCTTAATATTTCGGCTATCTTGCCGTAGAGATGAAGTGTTGTGCCAGTTCACACACGAGGTGTGCTTGTCCCTAAGAGTTCTATATTCACACAGTCCGAGGGCGTAGTGTTCAAGTGTGTGGCCATATGTTTGGTCACACACTTTACATTAGTCTTGTTTACATCTGCTAGAGGAACATAATGCCAGATGTACTTATATCTAACCTAAATCTAGCGGTTACAACATCTTGTAATCTAGTGATCTTCATTACTTCCTCCATATACATGTTTCACTTGATACATCTCATCATGGTAAACTATGGATTGACTAGTTGCACTTAATATGCTTGCATTATATTCATCAATAGGTTCTTTCCTCATTACAGTTTTAAGGGTTCATTTTGATAGACCCATATTGTATTCAACGGTTGTCTTTGATAGCCTTGAGTTTGGCGAAATATCAACTCTGTCATTGTTT
>NW_024712151.1:0-12399 GCF_018991925.1 Homarus americanus | reverse complement strand
ATCGGTACTTCGTTCAGTTACGTATTGCTAGATTTATGTACTGTATTGTCATTTTAGATGGCCTGTGGCCCTAGAGAGGGCCTGACCACTGTCTCAGCCCTGACCTGGCCGAGGAGGGACTGACCTGGCCTGAGGGAAGGACGGCCTGGTTCACCATCGCCCCACACACACCACTACCTGGGGTAACTAAGTCAGTTTACCTTAATTATTATTATGTTAGCGCTCTGACACAGGTGGAAACCTCTGCTTATCATTAACACACACAGGTGAACTAGGAACCTTGAGTACACTATAGAGACGGATCAACACCTCCACCACAACCCCCACCACCACCCCTCCGTCCAACAACCCCCACCACAACCCCCACCATCACCACCCCCCTCCGCCAACACCCCGCCTCACCACCCCACCACTACCCCTCCATCACCACCCCCTCCACTTAACACCGCCCCTCACCACCCCTCCAACACCCCCCACCACGAGGAGAACCTGAAAACAGTCACAACACATTTATTTAACCGTAGACGTTTCCCCGGATCACAAATATTACCCACTGTAAGTATTGTACACTAATTGATTCTACAGCGTCCTGCCCTGCCCTGCCCTGCCTACATCTCCTCACCACAGCCACGACCCTCACCCCACCCATGTTCTCTCACCCCCCCATATGTTCTCTCACCCCCGCCCATGTTCTCTCACCCCCCCGCCATTTTTCTATCACCCCCCCCACCCATGTTCTCTCACCCCCGCCATGTTCTCTCACCCCCCGCCCATGTTCTCTCACCCCACTTGTTCTCTCACCCCACCCATGTTCTCTCTGCCTCAATTAACACTTTTGTGTAGTGTGTGTGTGTGTGTGTGTGTGTGTGTGTGTGTGTGTGTGTGTGTATGTGTGGTGGCTGTGTGTGTGTGTGTGTGTGTGTGCTCTGTGTGTGTGTGTGTGGTGGCTGTGTGTGTGTGTGTGTGTGTGGTGGCTGTGTGTGTGTGTGTGTGTGTGTGTGTACCAGAAGCAGTAGGCCACACCAGCACCTGACCCTATCCCACACTGTCGTTAAAAACCCTCACAGAGTCAACACAACAACAGGTGGAAAACAGCCACCCCCCACACACACACACACACACACACACACACACACTGAGCCTACACAGCCAGAGTAGTGTGGGTAGTGAGTAGACCGTGTGGTGTTGACGAGGCAGAGACAGTCATAACAACACACTGATGCAGTTGACAGGGAAATTTTCACCACACTGAGGGGGAGCTGTTGGTCTGTCATCTCCCTCCTCTCCCTCCCTCCCTCCTCCCCTCCCTCCCTACCTTGTACATCACCTTAGTAAACAGAAGCTAACGCCGTCCCCAGGAACACACCTGTACTAACGTGGTCGTGGTAACTAATATGACAGTGTTCCTTCTCGTCTCTTCTCAAGGTCTAATTAATTATTGATTTCGTAGTTCAGAGCAACACACACAGACACACACACACACACACACACTACACACACACACACACACACACACACACACACTACACACACACACACACACACTACATAACACTACAGTTTCATGTTTCTGTTACGCCTCCTTGTGCTGTATGGTCCCTCCTCCTCCCTCTCCCTCCCTCCTCCCTCCCTCCCTCCCTCTCCTCCCTCCCTCCCTCCCTTCCTCCCCTCCTTGCTCCTCTCCCTCTCTTTTTCCCTCCCTCCACCCTTCTTGTCCTCCCTTCTTTATTCTCTTTACCTCCCTTTCTCCTTCCCACTGCTGTCTCTCTTCCTTCTCCCTCCCTCCCCCCTTCCTTCCCTCCTCCTCCTCCTTCCCTCCCTCCCCTCTCCTCCCTTCAGTTGCCCTCTCTAAATGGGGCGGAGATCGTGTTGTTGTGGTGGTGGGCTGTGGTCGCCTTCCTAGGCTCAGTGATGACATCTTGATTAATTTCTTGATTAGTTGATTGGCTGGTTGGTTGATTGGTTGATTGGTTGTTGGCTGATTGGTTGGTTGGTTGGTTGGTTGATTGGTGACACTACTCAGCCTTACTGTATATACCAAGAGCCAGCACAGCTCAGTGGACCATCGCTTGGTCGGTTGTTTACTCATCTGAGCACGTGGGTCTCTCTCTCTCTCTCTCTCTCTCTCTTCTCTCTCTCTCTCTCTCTCTCTCTCTCTCTCTCTCTCTCTCTCTCTCTCTCTCTCTCTCTCTCTCTCTCTCTCTCTCTCTCTCTCTCTCTCTCTCTCTCTCTCTCTGGCCCAGGTGGTTGAGGTGGGAGGTGTCAGGTGTTGGTGTTGGAGGTGTAGTGGCTTGGCCCCCCTCACAACACCGCCTCTGTCTAAACACGCTTCACTAACTCATAAATATATACTCCTCACCTTCTCCCTCACCTTCTCCCTCCTCCTCCTTCTCCCTCACCGTCTCCCTCACTCCTCCTTCTCCCTCACCTTCTCCCTCCTCCCTCCTCCCTCCCTCCTCTCTCCTTCTCCTCACCGTCTCCCCTCCTCCCTCCTTCTCCCTCACTGTCTCCCTCCTCCTCCTCCTCCCTCCCTCCCTCCCCTCCCTCCTTCTCCCTCTGCGTCTCCCTCACTCCCTCCTTCTCCCTCACTGTCTCCCTCACTCCCTCCTTCTCCCTCACCTGTCTCCTCCTCCCTCACTCCTTCCTTCCCTCCCCTTCCTCCTTCCCTCCCCTCACCGTCTCCCTCCTCCCCTCCTTCTCCCTCACCGTCTCCCTCCTCCCTCCTTCCTTCTCCCTCACCGTCTCCCCTCCCTCCCTCCTTCTCCCTCACCGTCTCCTCCTCCCTCCCTCCCTCCCTCTCCTCCCCTCCCTCCTTCTCCTCACCTCTCCCCTCCCTCCTTCTCCCTCACCGTCTCCCTCCCTCCCTCCCTCCCTCCCTCCCTCCTTCTCCCCTCACCGTCTCCCTCCCTCCCCTCCTTCTCCCTCACCGTCTCCCCTCCCCTCCTTCTCCCTCACTCCGTCTCCCTCCCTCCCTCCCTCCCCTCCCTCCCTCCCTCCCTCCCTCCTTCTCCCTCACCGTCTCCTCCCTCCTCCTTCTCCTCACTGTCTCCCTCCTCCCTCCTCCCCTCCCTCCTTCTCCCCTCACCGTCTCCCTCCCCTCCCTCCTTCTCCCTCACCGTCTCCCTCCTCCCTCCTTCTCCCTCACCGTCTCCCTCCCTCCCTCCCTCCCCTCCTCCCTCCCTCCTTCTCCCTCACTGTCTCCCTCCTCCCCTCCTTCTCCCTCCTGTCCCCTCCCTCCCCTCCCCTCCCCTCACCGTCTCCCTCCCCTCCCTCCTTCTCCTCACCGTCTCCCTCACTCCCTCCTTCTCCCCTCACCGTCTCCCTCCTCCTCCTTCTCCCCTCACCGTCTCCTCCCTCCTCCCTCCCCTCCTCTCCCTTCTCCCCTCACTGTCTCCCTCCCTTCCTCCCTCTGCGTCTCCCCTCACTCCCTCCTTCTCCCTCACCGTCTCCCTCCTCCTCCCCTCACTGTCTCCCTCCTCCCTCCTTCTCCCCTCACCGTCTTCCTCCCTCCTCCCTCCCTCCCTCCCTCCCTCCTCTCTCCTTCTCCCTCACCGTCTCCCCTCCTCCTCCCTCCCTCACCTGCTCCCTCCTCCCTCCTTCTCCCTCACCGTCTCCCTCCTCCCTCCCCTCCCTCCCCACTCTCTCCTTCTCCCTCACCGTCTCCCTCCCTCCCTCCCCTCACCGTCTCCCTCCTCCCTCCTTCTCCTCACCGTCTCCCTCCCCTCCCTCCTTCTCCCCTCACCGTCTCCCCTCCTCCCTCCTTCTCCCTCACCGTCTCCCTCCCTCCTCCCTCCCTCCCCTCCCTCCCTCCTCTCTCCTTCTCCCTCACCGTCTCCCTCCCTCCCTCCCTCCCTCTGCCGTCTCCCTCCTCCCCTCCTTCTCCCTCACCGTCTCCCTCCCTCTCTCCTTCTCCCTCACTGTCTCCTCCCTCCCCTCCTTCTCCTCACTGTCTCCCTCCCTCCCTCCTTCTCCCTCACCGTCTCCCTCCCTCACCGTCTCCCTCCCTCCTTCTTCCCTCTCCGTCTCCTCCCCTCCTTCCCTCCCTAGACTCTCGCTACATATTTACGGGTCATATAGTGGACTGATTTACTGTGTTGTTAATCTGCTGCTAGGGGGGGCAGTAAAGGTGAGGAGGAGTAAGGAAGGAGGAGTGTAAAGGAAAGGAGAGGGTGAGAGGAGAATGAGGAGGGGGGTGGGGAAGGAGGAGAATGAAAAGGAAGGAGGGTTAAAAGGGAAGGAGGAGGGGTAAAGGAGGAGGGGGAGTAAAGGAGGGGGGGCAAGTAGATAAAACCTAACTTTATTTCAGCTACTTAAAAAAAATATTGTCCATATCCTGTGATTTTTTCCCAACTTTTTCCTGGTTTTTTTCCATACTTGTTTTTCCTGGCATCGTATTTACACCCCTCTCCCTCCCCTCTCCCTCCTCAGGACCACCACCCACCCCCAAAACCCCCTTCGTAATCTTCCCTTCCTTCCTCTTCCCTACCCCTTTTTTCATCTCCCTCTTCCTCATTCCCCTTACTCTTCTCTCTACGTCTCTCCTTCCCTCACCCTTCATTTCTTCTCTCCTCTCTTTTTTTGTTCCTTACTTCTCTATCCCCCCTCTCTCTCTCTCCCCCTCTTTCCTCCCCCCCCACTCACTCCCCCTCACTAAAGCTGGTCACCCTCGAGTTTTCTCTCATAATCCTGGTAATTCTTTGTAGATCTTTCTTCCTGTCAGCTCCCCTCTCCCTTTCTCTCCTCCTCTCCCTCTCCCCATCCCTCTCTCTCTCCCTCTCTCCCCTCTTTCTCTGCCCCTCTCTTGGTGCATTGTGGGGGTAGCTGTTCCTTTATGTCTCTCACAACTGTTTATGGGTGTGGTGGGGAGGGGTGGTAGGTGGTGGGGTGGTAGTGGGGTGGGGTGGTAGGATGGGGGTGGAGGTATGGTTGTAGTGGTAGGATGGGGTGGTAGTGTGGTGGGGTGGTAGGATGTGGTGGTGGATGTGGTTGTAGTGTTAGGATGGGGTGGTGGTGTGGTGGTAGGATGGGGTGGTAGTGTGGTTGTGAGTGGTGGGATGGGGGGTAGTTGTTGGTGGGATGGGTGGTTGTGTGGGGTGTGTACTGTGGTTGTGGGGTAGTGATGGTTGGGTGGTTTAGAGATGTGAAGGGTGTGGTTATGGTGGTAGGTGGTATGGTGTGGTGGTGATGGTGGCAGTGGTGATGGTGGTAGTGGTGATGGGTGGCAGTGGTGATGGTGGCAGTGTGATGGGTGGCAGTGTTGAGGTAGAGACGGGTGGCAGTGGTGATGGGTGGCAGTGGTGATGGTGGCAGTGGTGATGGGTATGGTGGTGATGGTGGCAGTGGTGATGGGTGGCAGTGGTGATGGTGGTAGTGGTGATGGGTGGCAGTGGTGATGGGTGGCAGTGGTGATGGTGGCAGTGGTGATGGGTGGCAGTGGTGATGGGTGGCAGTGGTGAGGATGGTAAGAGGATGGGTGGCAGTGGTGATGGGTGTGGTGATGGGTGGCAGTGGTGATGGGTGGTAGAGACGGTGGCAGGGACAGGTGGTGATGGTTGGCAGGACGGGTGGCAGAGGACGGTGACCTGCAGGGAACGCCAACACATGACAGTTTCCTTCTCACAAGTCGAGTTCCTGTCCACATTTTGACAGGCCAGGGCAACCCACGTTGGTTATGGTCTCTCTCTCTCATTCTCTTCTTTCTTTCTTTTCCGTTCTCTCTTTATATCTCAACACACACACACACACACACACACACACACACACACACACACACACACACACACACACACACACACACTCACACACTCAATAAGGTGAGCCGTGTACATTAATCCAGAGTACACACATCTGCCAGTAATCTAACCTGTCATGACGCACACACAGGTCGGTGTAGTGATCCTAGAGTTTATAACCTGCCTCCGTCCTGCTCTGCTTTGCCTGCCTGCCTGCCTGGGGTGAGAGAGAGAGAGAGAGAGAATATTCATGACATAAGTCTCAACAGAAGAAAGGAAAATTATTTATAAAGAGAAAAAAAACATGGCGACTAATGTGACGTCGGGGAAGACTTTGTGGGGGCCTGAGGTCGTTTGTCTCTTGTCATGTGTGGGGTCCTGGGGTGTGGGGGTGTGTGGGTCCGTGGGGTGTGGGGTCTTGGTGTGTGTGTAGAGGTGTGGGGGTCTGTGTGTGTGTGGGGTGTGGGGGGTCTGGGTGTGTGTGTAGGGGGTGGGGGTCCTTGGTGTGTGTGTGGGGGTGTGGGGTCTGGGGTGTGTGGGGGGGTGTGGGGTCCTGGGGTGTTGGGGGGTGTGTTTAGGTCCTGGGGTGTGTGGGGTCCTCAGGTGTGTGTGGGGGGTGTGGGGGGTCCTGGGTGTGTGTGGGGGGGTGTGGGGTCCTTGGGTGTGTGTGTGGGGGGGTGTGGGGGTCCTTGGGTGTGTGTAGGGGTGTGGGGGATAACTAACCTCCCCCAGGTACCGTTCCGGATATTTTAATGGTCAGGTGACGCAAACATAGGTGTTATTAATCTTCAGGTGATACAAAGGTAAGCTAATGTCCTCTTTATTTATCCATTTTCCTGCAGGTGTTAGTGAAGTCTTGGAAACAGGGGTGACTGGATGCGGTGCTGGACAGTTCATCAGAGGAAGTATCCTTTCTGTTGGTGGATATTTAACAGGAGAAATTGACCTTCTGTTGGTGAGGCGCTGTTAAAAATACGAAGGTCTCCACTACATGATGTGAAGGAAGGAAGGAAGAGTGAAGGCAGGTCAGGACACCTCATTTCATTCACTTTTTTGTTTTAAATTTAATTTTATTTTTGTAGAGAAATTTCTAGTCGATAAATATTTGCATGTTTTAATTTTTTTTACCGTATTTAGGTATTTTTAACGCCGAGTACTGAATTATATTGAGTACGATGACTTAATTCACCGAGTACGATGACTTAACCCCTTGAGTATGATGACTTAACCCCTTGAGTATGATGACTTAACGAGGTATGATGACAACCTTGAGTATGATGACAACTTATGGTATGATGACAACCTTGAGGTACGATGACAACCCTTGGTACGATGACTTATGGTATGATGACAACCCTTAGGTACGATGAAACCTTTGAGTACGATGACAACCCTTGAGTATGATGACAACATGGTGTGATGACAACCCCTTGAGTATGATGACAACTTGAGTATGATGACTTAACCCTTGAGTACGATGACAACCCCTTAGTACAGTTATTAAATGGTGGTGTGGTAGTAGTTAGTTATGGTGGTGGTAAGTAGTTAGTTATGGTGGTGGTGGTAAATAGTTATGGTTGGTAAGTAGATAGGTTATGGTGGTGTGGTAGTTAGTTATGGTGGTGGTAAATAGTTATGGTGGTGGTAGAGTAGATAGTTATGGTGGTGGTAAGTAGTTATGGTGGTGGTGGTAGTTGGTTATGGTGGTGGTAAGTAGTTAGTTATGGTGGTGGTAAGTGGTTAGTTATGGTGGTGGTAAGTAGTTATGGTGGTGGTAAGTAGTTAGTTATGGTGGTGGTAGAAGTAGTTATGGTGGTGGTCAGTAGTTAGTTATGGTGGTGGTAAGTAGATAGTTATTGGTGGTAAGTAGTTAGTTATGGTGGTAAGTAGTTATGGTGGTGGTCAGTAGTTATGGTGGTGGTAAGTAGATAGTTGGTGGTGGTAAGTAGATAGTTATGGTGGTGGTAAGTGGTTATGGTGGTGGTAGAAGTGAGTTATGGTGGTGGTCAGTAGTTAGTTATGGTGGTGGTAAGTAGATAGTTATGGTGGTGGTAAGTAGTTAGCAATGGTGGTGGTAAGTAGTTATGGTGGTGGTCAGTAGTTAGTTATGGTGGTGGTAAGTGAATGTGGTTATGGTGGTGGTAGTAGATAGTTATGGTGGTGGTAGAAGTTGTGGTGGTGGTAAGTAGTTATGGTGGTGGTAAGCAGTTATGGTGGTGGTCAGTAGTTAGTTATGGTGGTGGTAAGTAGATAGTTATGGTGGTGGTAAGTAGATAGTTATGGTGGTGGTAAGTAGTTATGGTGGTGGTAAGTAGTTATGGTGGTGGTAAGTAGTTATGGTGGTGGTAAGTAGTTATGGTGGTGGTAAGTAGTTATGGTGGTGGTCAGTAGTTAGTTATGGTGGTGGTAAGTAGATAGTTATGGTGGTGGTAAGTAGTTAGCAATGGTGGTGGTAGAGTAGTTATGGTGGTGGTCAGTAGTTAGTTATGGTGGTGGTAAGTAGTTAGTTATGGTGGTGGTAAGTAGATAGTTATGGTGGTGGGTGAAGTAGTTGGTTATGGTGGTGGTAAATAGTTAGTTATGGTGGTGGTCGAGTAGTTGGTTATGGTGGTGGTAAGTAGTTATGGTGATGGTAAGTGGTTATGGTGGTGGTAAGTAGATAGTTATGGTGGTGGTAAGTAGTTATGGTGGTGGTAAGTAGTTACGGTGGTGGTAAGAGTAGTTACGGTGGTGGTAAGTAGATGGTTATGGTGGTGGTAAGTAGATAGTTATGGTGGTGGAAAGTAGTTATGGTGGTGGTAAGTAGTTATGGTGGTGGTAAGTGAATGGATTATGGTGGTGGTAAACAGTTATGGTGGTGGTAAATAGTTATGGTGGTGGTAAGTAGTTATGGTGGTGGTAAGTAGTTAGTTATGGTGGTGAGTAAGTGAATGGTTATGGTGGTGGTAAGTAGATAGTTATGGTGGGTGGTAAGTAGATAGTTATGGTGGTGGTAAGTAGTTATGTTGGTGGTAAATAGTTATTGTGGTGGTAAGTAGTTAGTTATTGTGGTGGTAAGTAGTTAGTTATGGTGGTAAGTAGATAGTTATGGTGGTGGTCAGTAGTTAGTTATGGTGGTGGTAAGTAGTTATAGGGTGGTAAGTAGTTAGTTATGGTGGTGGTAAGTAGTTAATTTGGTGGTGGTAGAAGTAGTTAGTTATGGTGGTGGTAAGTAGTTATGGTGGTGGGGAAGTAGTTATGGTGGTGGTCAGTAGTTAGTTATGGTGGTGGTAAGTAGATAGTTGTGGTGGTGGTAAGTAGTTATGGTTGGTGGTAAGTAGATAGTTATGTTGGTGGTAAATAGTTATTGTGGGGTAAGTGATGGTTGGTGGTGGTAGAAATGGTATGGTGGTGGTCTGGAGTTAGTTATGGTGGTGGTAAGTAGTTATGGTGGTGGTAAGTAGATAGTTATGGTGGTGGTAAATAGTTATTGTGGTGGTAAGTAGATAGTTATGGTGGTGGTAAGTAATTATGGTGGTGGTCAGTAGTTAGTTATGGTGGTGGTAAATAGTTATTGTGGTGGTAAGTAGTTAGTTATGGTGGTGGTAAGTAGTTGGTTATGGTGGTGGTCAGTAGTTAGTTATGGTGGTGGTAAGTAGTTATGGTGGTGGTAAATAGTTATGGTTGTTGTTGGAAGTAGATAGTTATGGTGGTGGTAAGTAATTATGGTGGTGGTCAGTAGTTAGTTATGGTGGTGGTAAATGGCATGGTGGTGGTAAGTAGTTATGGTGGTGGTAAGTAGTTAGTTGTGATGGTGGTAAGTAGTTATGGTGGTAAGTAGTTAGTTATGGGGTAGTAAGTAGTTATGGTGGTGGTAAGTAGTTAGTTATGATGGTGGTAAGTAGTTATGGTGGTGAGTAGTAGTTATGGTGGTGGTAAGTAGTTATGGTGGTGGTAGAAGTAGTTAGTTATGATGGTGGTAAGTAGTTATGGTGGTGGTAAGTAGTTAGTTATGGGGTAGTAAGTAGTTATGGTGGTGGTAAGTAGTTGGTTATGATGGTGGTAAGTGGATTATGGTGGTGGTAAAGTAAGATAGTTATGGTGGTGGTAGAAGTAGTTAGTTATGGTGGTGGTAAATAGTTATGGTGGTGGTAGTAGATAGTTATGGTGGTGGTAGAGAAGTAGTTTGGTGGTGGTAAGTAGTTAGTTATGGTGGTGGTAAGTAGTTAGTTATGGTGGTGGTAAGTAGTTAGTTATGGTGGTGGTAAGTAGTTATGGTGGTGGTGGTAAGTAGTTAGTTACTGGTTGGTAAGTAGATAGTTATGGTGGTGGTAAGTAGTTAGTTATGGTGGTGGTAAGTAGATAGTTATGGTGGTGGTAAGTAGTTATGGTGGTGGTAAGTAGTTAGTTATGGTGGTGGTAAGTAGTTAGTTGTGGTGGTGGTAAGTAGTTAGTTATGGTGGTGGTAAGTAGTTAGTTATGGTGGTGGTAAGTAGTTAGTTATGGTGGTGGTAGAGTAGTTAGTTATGGTGGTGGTAAGCAGTTAGTTGGTGGTAAGTAGTTAGTTTGGTGGTGGTCAGTAGTTAGTTATGGTGGTGGTGAAGTAGATAGTTATGGTGGTGGTCAGTAGTTGGTTATGGTGGTGGTCAGTAGTTAGTTATGGTGGTGGTAAGTAGTTAGTTATGGTGGTGGTCGGTAGTTAGTTGTGGTTGGTGGTAACTAGTTGGTTATGGTGGTGGTCAGTAGTTAGTTATGGGTGGTGGTGAAGTAGTTATGGTGGTGGTCAGTAGTTAGTTATGGTGGTGGTAAGTAGTTAGTTATGGTGGTGGTCAGTAGTTAGTTATGGTGGTGGTCAGTAGTTAGTTATGGTGGTGGTAGTAGTTATGGTGGTGGTAAGTAGTTGGTTGTGGTGGTGGTAAGTAGTTATGGTGGTGGTAAGTGAGAGTTATGGTGGTAGAAGTGGCTATGGTGGTGGTCAGTAGTTAGTTATGGTGGTGGTAAGTAGATAGTTATTTGGTGGTAAATAGTTATTGTGGTGGTAAGTAGATAGTTATGGTGGTGGTAAGTAGTTAATTATGGTGGCGGTAAGTAGTTATGGTTGTGGTAAGTAGTTATAGTGGTGGTAAGTAGTTAGTTATGGTGGTAGTAGTTAATTATGGTGGTGGCAAGTAGTTAGTTATGGTGGTGGTAAGTAGTTATGGTGGTGGTAAGTAGTTATGGTGGTGGTCAGTAGTTAGTTGGTGGTGGTAAGTAGATAGTTATGGTGGTGGTAAGTAGTTATGGTGGTGGTAAGTAGTTATGGTGGTGGTAGTAGTTATGGGGAGTAGTAAGTAGTTATGATAGTAGTAATATATAACTGTATACACTGGAACATAGCAGATAACTTGAGCTCTTGTAATAAATGAAAATCTTTTAAATATCTCCTAAAATCCTTAACATAAACTTATACAATAAATTAATTATATATTATTTAAGTTGTTGGATTATTGATAATTATATTAGTTTGTTATATAATTGTTATTGGTAGTAGAGGTGTACCTGGTTGATCATAGTAGAGATGTCCTGGTTGATCACCTAGTAGAGGTGTACCTGGTTGATCACTAGTAGAGGTGTACCTGGTTGATCACTAGTAGAGGTGTACCTGGTTGATCACTAGTAGAAGGTGTACCTGGTTGATCACTAGTAGAGAGGTGTACCTGGTTGATACTAGTAGAGAGGGTGTACCTGGTTGATCACTAGTAGAGGTGTACCTGATTGATCACTAGTAGAGAGGTGTACCGGTTGATCACTAGTAGAGAGGTGTACCTGGTTGATCACTAGTAGAGGTGTACCTGGTTGATCACTATAAGGACGAGGTGGGTTAAGTAGTGCACCTGGTTACCTGTGGTCGTTAGTGGTCACAGGTGTTGTTCTCTCGTTAACAGATGACGCCGTTGGTGGCTGTTTCTGGTCATCGAGGATTGCTGTACTGTTGTTTCTGGCCACAACTACTGCTGTGTGTGGCCACCAACTATTGCTGTGTGTACCAACCTGTGTCTGGCCACCAACTACTGCTGTGTCTGGCCACCAACTACTGCTGTCTGTACAACTACTACTGTGTCTGGCCAATACTGCTGTGTCCTGGCCACCAACTACTACTGTGTACCAACTACTGCTGTGTGTGTACAGCTACTACTGTGTGGCCACCAACTACTGCTGTGTGTGGCCACCAACTACTGCTGTGTGTGGCCACCAACTACTGCTGTGTGTGGCCACCAACTACCGAACATTGGGTAATAGTAATACATCACATTTTTTGGCTGTAATAGTAATGAAAGTATTAGATAATAGTCCGTTACCGAGACTCTTCTTGATCACTTATCATGGCGAAGCGGTTCTCATAGTTATTGAAGTGCTGCCTTCATTAAACAGGCGGTAACAACCACCAACAGGTGTCCTGCGTGTTTGTGACTAGTGTTGGTGTGGTGCTGTACTAGTGTTGGTGTGGTGCTGTACTAGTGTTGGTGTGTGGTGCTGTACTAGTGTTGGTGTGGTGCTGTACTAGTGTTGGTGTGGTGCTGTACTAGTGTTGGTGTGGTGCTGTACTAGTGTTGGTGTGGTGCTGTACTAGTGTTGGTGTGGTGCTGTACTAGTGTTGGTGTGGTGCTGTACTAGTGTTGGTGTGGTGCTAGTGTTGGTGTGGTGCTGT